>NC_086194.1:143115154-143337654 GCF_035770615.1 Melospiza melodia melodia
ACTTATTTGTATGTTTTATGAGCAACAAGTTTACATGGACAGTGACTGTCATGCTAGTTGACTCTGCTGAGAAGGTGCATATTAATTATTTCCCACATGAGAAAAATAGAAGCTATTTAATACATTATTTTATTGCTATTACTTTCATACCAGACTATTTACAGAAATACATCTGCTGTTACTTTCAGTCCATTTTACAGCATTTATATAACAAAAAAAGTGGTTCAGTATTATTTAATAGATGACCATCACTTATATTGTAGTTCTGGACTGGTTTAGAAATTCATTTAAAGGCAAAAATGCATATAAATAAAATTAAAAGGGAATAATGGACATCTACTAAAGCAATAGGGATTTTAATCAACAAACTTTTTCCTTTGGAAGGAAAGAATGAAGAAATAGCAACAACATTACTTTTTTTGATTTTTTTTTCCTCTTCTTCCTTCAGAATGTGAGTTTGCCAAGAACCTCAGCACAAATCTGGCAAACATTGTCATCTGCTTCAGACTGATATCATGTGTACTCTACATCTTGTTATGTCCCAACAACACTGAAATATTTGGAGTAGGAGTTCTACAAATAGACAAAAACTTTAAATTGTATTATGCTTTACAGTCTTGCTTTTCTCACTCAATGGAGTAAGGGAAAAAGCTCCTCTGAGGTCTTGTTTGTAGCTTCCAAACATTTTTCTTTAGAAATCCCTACCTACGCTTCATCTGTTTTCTCAGATTTCCTTAGACACACTGAAACTTATTTCACTCAACTTGAGCTAAAAATGAGCCATTGAACAGAATTTAGGCGTCCAAGCCTCTTCTACAGTCAATGGAGAAAAAAGACCATTTTTGGAAGGTACTTAAGCTACAGCTGGGACCATGAGCATCTTCTGGAAGTGCTTATATGGATGGAACTCATATGACCAGTTGAAAGTAGAAATCAAGTTTAAAATGGTAAAAACTGAACTAAGCACATCTCTCTGACAGTCAGGAAGATGTCTGAGTGAGAGAGAATGAAACTAAATAATTGGCCAATCCTCAAAAGGTTTTAACTCTTTTTCAAACACTGGAACTTTTTTCTGAAGTTCAGATATTTAACTGGTTTTTCTCTCTCTTATAGTTATATATACATATATCTACACATCTAATAAAAATTCCTAAGGAATTTCTTTAGAAAATATTCCTTACCCACAGAACAGCTATTTTCAGGTCATAGTGGCTGATTTTATGGAAATTCAACGCTCAAGGAAAGTATATATTGGACAGCACTAGAGTCAGAAGTCTTCTATTTATTTAAAGAAAAACAACCATGTGGTTAGTCACAAGTCAGTTATCCCATATTATCCCCCTATTGTGCCTTGCTTTATGGTAGGTTTTCAATCTTTTATAGTGTGGAACATATTTTAATAGAGAGATTATTTAGTGTCTGTCTTACCTCTCCCAAATCACAGTCACATAGACCACTTCCCTTCTTTTTGACTGCCTGACAATTCGTTGGTAACGAGACTAACCACTCCCAATGAAAATTTATTTTAGAGGACTGTGTAGTTCAGAATTTTCAAAAGTGAATATTGGTTTGGAATTCCTACCTTGACAGACAGAAGTGATGTCCCATTTTAGAAGAAAGATCACCATTTTCTAAAAGTCATCACTTCTTTTACAGATTATCATGTGAATGTAAGGTATTTCTGAACCTCTTGAGAAATTCTTTTTCAGTTCCAGAATTGAAACAAAACTGCACAATTTAACCAATTTTCACTTCGGTTTTTAAAGTACTTAATTTTGTTTTCAAAACCCATGTTACAATGAAACAGCGAAGATTAGTATACTGTTACTTAAAGCAATTTTTCATGGAAAATGTCTCTGTTTTCAGCATTTCCAGGCCTCTCAGTGTACAGATATGATTGTCAGATATGTTGTGACCAAGTTGCTGTAATTAACTACCCCAGTTAGATTTTAATAAAAGCAAAATCCAAATTTTCAAAGCTGGACTACCAGATAGAGTTCTAGAGTATAGATAGGTGCATATAGAGCATATATAATCTCCTGGATGTTGAGTGCACTTTACAGTTCCAAAAATTTTCCTTGGGTCCCAAATACTGAGATCCATTAATGGACATTTCTGTCTGCGATTTTGAGTTATCACCTACTATTTTTGTTTTCTGTCATGAAGATGGCATGAATGCCAACCATGCATTCTCAGCTCTTCTTCAATTAGCATTTGAAAATTATTTTAAAGATATCTAATGTTACAGTCAAAAGTGATATATTTACTCAAGTTTTCTAGAATCACTTTTTTACCTTTGTAAAATCTAAGTATACTCATAGGCATATATTCATAAGCTATAAAAATTGTTTTATTTTACTATTTATTACTACTTAAAATGAAAAATAAAAGAGCCAAACTTACTGATTGCAAGAATAGTTGTGACCATATACATATAGTTTATATTACACACATAACTTTACACAGAAACATACATATTCTTTATGCCTTTTTTTTTTTTTTTACATATACTTAACACAGTAGAGGGTCTTGCTAATACAAAGAAAACAAATGCGAAAGGCCTGCCCTGCTGTGTTATTCTATTGATGATTCAGTTATTTTTGTTTGATTTCTTTAATGACTGCATCACAAAGATGCTCTGGCTTTTTAAACCAGTTCCATAAATTGTGTTGCCTTTTGCTTGAAGTATTGCTTTACAGTAATAAATAAGTTCATTGAGCAGCTATTCAAACAACAACAACAAAAAAATGTTTTCTACTTTTTAAACTTAAGCTGCTACCAAACTTAAGCTGTCTACTTTGGGTGCTTTTACCTGCTAAATGAATGACATTAAGAAAAAATACGTATCAATGTTGCAGAAAGGAAAGTTCAGCTTTGGGCCTTTTTTCTCATGCCAAAGCACAGGTGCTTCAGATACACCTAATTATAGCAGTAATTAAAGTTATTACCTTACCTGTTTATTCAAGGGCACAAGGACTTCTAATGGGAACAAATCAAGATATAAAGACTTGCTGTCAATTAGGCTTGAAGGTTTGAGGAGATAATGAAGGAGGTTTGGAGTTGGGTTTCAGTTCTGCACAATAATAAAAATAGTAATTCAGCACCTCTTACTTTTCCTGGAACAGTCCCAACAGTTCAGGAGAAGAAAGACAAGAAGATTACCTGGGTAACATGATCTTAGGGGTACCAGAGAATAATAGTGTTCTCCCAGAGCCACATCTATGGCAGAGACTGCTGCCAACAGAAGATGAGACTGCTACAAATATAAACCCATCAACCTGAGAACAACAAATCTGTTCAGCTTCTTGTCACAGATCCTGTCAATATAGTGCAGGCCACAGAAGGACAGGTGAAATGTGACTCTGCTGTGGGCAGTGCACTCATGAGTCCTTGTCTTAGTAAAATGGCATGACATGACTAGTGCTACTTTCACAGAGATGTAATTTAGGACTGACAGTACATTGAAAATATCCTTCTGCTACATGTTTTCTCAGACAGTGTGCCTCCATTAAAGTAAGAAAAGAGGAACTATGGCAACTATAGGGCAAGCTAAGTGATTTACTGAGCTTCTGCACTTGTTCTGTCATTAGTTCTATCATTTTGAAACTAGCAGGTTCAAAAAAGGTATGTCATACTGACTGGGAATATTCCTATTGGATTGTTTATTTGCTTTAATATAAATGTGCACGTGCATATAATTCAGAATAGACAGTTGCAGAGTTTTGCAGAGTTGTTTAGGGTATTGCTAGCCAACTGAACATATCAAATGTGCATCACTTAATGAATTCGATTAGTCACACATTTTATATATTCTGTTCTTGCTGTCTGATTTCATTATGTGTACTTTGCAGCAAATTACTAGGAATGTTTCTTGATAATTTGGAAGGTAGTATATTTCAGTTATTACCATTATATTTTACTTCTTTTTTGCTGGCAGTTCCAAAAAGTGAAAACACAGAGCCTCTTCTAAAAAGTAATTTCATATAAAAGGGAAAATAAATGAATGGAAAGGAAATACTTAATATTTTTCTATTTTGATCTGATAGGTTCTCCTCTCATCTGTAAAGATAGGAAAACAATGCATTGGGATAGAGTCTCTCTTTTTCTTCACGTGTCCCATAAATAAAGGAATGGTTTTGGATGGTAGCACAGTGGAAATGTTCAGCAGCGTGTGCATGGCACCTGGTTAGAATCTCTTCATGCCAAAGTGAAACACTGCCATGCCATTGATTAGAGCTAGGACTCTAATAATGCAATTTATGTGCTTTTACAATAAGTTTGATTTTTCTCCTCCTCAAAAAAATGGGAAATATATCATAGTATTATACATAGGTGCTTCACACTTAGAATGCAGTTGAGGGAGGTTGGTCTCACTGGCCAAGCCATCCCACAGTGGTAACTTCCTATGACTTGCATTCCTATGCTTGTGTTCCCAGCCTGTGGTGCTCCTTAAAAAACCATCAGGTAAAAAATGGTGTCTCAATGTTAATTTAAAGGCAGGACCTTGCAAACAGAGCCATTCACACTTGTCCCATTGATTTAATTAATTTTGCAAGATGCAGAATTCAGGCCCAAAGGGTTATGTTAATTTTGTGTAGGGACTTTGAGGAAGCTTTCCAAGATTAGGGGAGGTGTGAAATAGGTTTCTTCCTTCAATATGCTGAAGCTCTACTGATGTTGTCTGGGTCACACTAAAGAAGATTAGAACCTCAGGGAAAATTTTAGGAAAACGTTTTTTAACAGATAAATCTCCTTATCTTTTATTTTTTCTTTTCCTGCCTCTGTTAAAAGAAACATCAGCAAAACCACAGACTCTTTTGTAGTTTCCTACTGATTACTCCCAGCCCAAAGTCCTAATCCTCTGTTTATTACATCATGAGTGGTTATTATAGAAATTACTGGGGTTATAAGTAAGGTTATGATTTTAGTGGTGGAACAAACAGCAGAAAAAAATGGGCATTAAGTAAATATGTAACCCTTCTGGGATTTATAATGTGTTCATGAACCAGTAATTTCTCCTCTTAAAGTCAAGGGGTTTAATAGAAATACAGTCAAACTTGCAACATTGACTCCAGGACAAACACTATTCCAAAGTCCTTCAATGGATTCATTGCTTTTTAGTCCAAATCTCATACCAACAGAGACCTAGCTCTATTTAGTTGGAAATTAATGTCAGTCACTTTGTCCTTTTATTCAAAATTCAAAGACTTCTCTGCTGTGAGGTGAGTTAGTAGAGAGTTACTAAGGGGAACCCTAGAACTTGGCAAACATACGGACAGCTAAATACAAACTTATTATTTTGACTACTTAGTTCATCAAGAATAAGGCCTAAAATGCAGAAGCTTGAACACAGGGGTGGAGATGACTCCATTTGCTATCAGCATGAGGCCACTTCAGAAAGTGTCTGTAGCCAGGCAATTGTAAGCGCAAAGCACAACACAGCTGGTCTCACACAACATCTGTGTAACACAAGCATTTCACGATTTTGTCCCCTTGAGATGCACTTACTTACAAGTCCTGCATTGTCTCCTGCTCCCTCAGTGCTTGTGTGCACATGCATAATATTTTGAATTAGACTCTTGATTATTTAAAAGCAAAATTAGCAAGGAATAGGATGTCTCAAACTCTTATTAGAGTAAGGATGGGCCTAAAATTCCGGATTGCTATTTTTGTGGCGTATATCCTTGTTTGGGTAATATGAAGCATTCCCTAGACTGAAGACTTAGCTTCACAATTACTGAGTCCTTTCTGGGATATCCTGGATGTGTCAGAAGCTTCAGCTGTGCTTCCTCATTATACAGTGAACCTAATGGCAGCACCAGGGGAGATGCAGGCTGAGCAAAGACACAGTTTTAGATTTTTCTAGAGTCAGAAAAAGAAGGCTTTCCATGACATTTACTTTCTTACTACAACTAATTCAGATTATAATTTCCTTCAGGCAGGTATCTATCACTGTTTATTTTGGAGTGAGATCTTCGACATTCTCTAATTCTCAGAGCAGGAGTAGAAAACAGAATATGTATGGCATTTCAGGGAGAGTTGCTTTATCTTTCTGTTAGTTACTGAGTCCAAAACCTTTCTTTGAAGGCAAATCTTTCTTTGAAGGCAATAAGAGACACTTGCATGAGTAATGGTCAAACCTGGTGTATATTTATCTGTATAGCTCATTTTTTCCTTTTATGTTTTTGTTCTTTCCATCTCTTATGTATATCTAGCACACTGTATTTTTTCCTTTCTGTATCAATATATTATTCCTTTTTATATATAAAAAAGACCTCAGTGTACTACTAAATAATCTGAAAGCATTTTAAAAATCCTTTGCACTGCACAGTATCAGTCTTGTGTCAAAGGCCAGTTTTATCATTTTTCTTGAAGTCCACTTTCCAAGATGATTTTGCTTATTCACTAATAGTCTATGCAGAAAAACTTGTCCTCATTCATTTATTAGTTGAATGAATACCAGTTTTTCTAGAGAAAATCCCTCTTTGTGAAAATACTGAATTATCACCACCACATACCTCCTTGATGACACCTACTCCCACTGAAGTGACACAAAAAGAGAGAGAGGATAGTAAGACATGAAGTCCAGGGGCACTCACAGAAGGCATCATGACAAATTATGTAACATCAAGCACCTGGGAAACCCATGATTATTGTTTGGAGTGTCAAAATATCTGCAGACTGTAACAGGAAAGTGCTGCCTGCTTTTTCACTTTGTTTTTTAAATATTCCATGCACTCTTTGAAGGTAGTCCCATGACAGCAGACAACAAACTGAACTTCAAAGAAATAACAGATACTGGCACAGCGCATGATTTTTTTTTTTCCATTTTCCTTGATTTTTCCCTCTTCAGATTTACAATTTCCTGGACCCAGAAGCAATCTACCAAAAGGGCACGACTTGAACTGGTCAAGAACTGGGTCTCTGTTTCCCTTTCATGTTGCAGAACTGAAATCTATAGACATTATGTTCTCTCTCCCTTTCAAACTACTCTTGATTTGTGCATGCTGAGGTACAAGGGGCAAATACTGAGTATCTTTCTCACATGCTTCCCTTGCTAGACTGCTTATAGGTGACAGACCATTTTCCATACCATGATGATCAATAATCTTTTTTTTTCTACTTAGTGGCCCTCATTTTCTTCTTCTAATAAAAAAACAAGATTATGATGACCACAAGAAATAGTTTATTTAAAATATATGTATAGGAAAAATGGACACAGATCATTGCTGGCCCTAGAAATGTCACGATTTTGACATTTCCCTAGAATTATCACAATTGTTCATACATGGACTAAACCTGGATACATGCTCATACATGGACTAAAGGCGATAAATAGTATATCTTTATTGGCCTCACTTTGCAAAGAGAGCTGTCTAGGAAATGTGGGAACTTGTATCAAGTTCTACTGCAGTAGATCAGGGATTAAAGATCAATATAAGCAGCTTTGATGCTTCACAGTCATTTGCCTAAACATGTACTATACAGGACAAGAACGGAGTTTGTCACATACACCTCTCTCCTAGAGAGAAGCTTAAAGTGCCCTCTTAGACAGTGCAATTTACCCTGAGTGGAGATTGCATTACAAAAGGGTGAATGGCCTCTACAAGGCAGCTATTCCCACTCCTTTGCAGATGCATGGGGAGTGAGTAATGTCTGGCTATGACCCTTGCCCCGACTTGCTGACCAGCACAGCCTGTCTGGTGCAGAGAGGAGAAATCATCTGTACCAGGTAAAAGGCTAATGCAGTTTATTTTCTTCCTGGAGCAAGGGGTAATCAGGGACTATATTGTGACTCTCTGAGTCATGCTTCAGTCCCTGATCTCCAGAGACGGACAGAGTACAACTGCTGGGGATAATTCAGCAGTCTGCCCCATGAAAACAAGATGTTAACTCCACAACAGAATGTTACATTGTAAGGACTGGGGAAATTACCAAAAAAAATGTGCAGAAGACACATATTAAATGGTGTGGTCCTTTTTCTTTTGGGTGACTTTGCCCTTTTTGCCACTGCTCTGTACTGCTCATGTTCCTGCATGATACCAGACTGTTAACACAGACACACCAATCATTTCTAAAATTGCACTGCTTGTAACTTTCAGTGATTATTTTTCAAATTAGGTTTTTTAACATTTTTCCACAAAAATTAAAAGATAGGCCCAGGTTTAACCATTTTAAATATGTGTCTATGATCTTATTCCTAACAAGATAAAGAGTTCCTTTACTGGAAAGATTTATCCATCAGCTTTCAGTTAGAACCCTAGTCTTTGCTAGTATGGTGATGTTTATGAATAATTCTAACACTGGATTTCAGATGTTCTTTAAAAATATGAACAATATGTCTTTCCAGGGTTTTATCGCTATTAAAATATATTTGTTTATGAGCCATTTGATTTCAAGTTGTATAAAAAAACTCTTGCAAATACTGGTTTTCAGCCATCAATCAGTATGTACAAACAAATTCTTTTTTTTTTTTCCCTGCGTCCTAAGACCACGGATGGTCACTGAAAAGTTTTGCTGGAGCGATAGCTTGGACAAGAGATACAAATCTCAATTTATAGATTTGGATATCTCCTCCTGCAAATGCTCCTGAATGCAAATTATTATCCTCTAAACTTACCCTGGTGCATTTAATGAGAACGCTTGAAGGACTGTAGATTACTTGTATGATAAACATATTGCAAGATCTGGCCAATATACATGAGGCAATATTATATCAAGCAGTGGAGATTGTATGTGAGATAGTCCTATCTCTGTTACCTTCAGGGTAATGATCATTCAAGGGTGTGTCTAATGCATCCCAGTACTTCTGGTTTTTTCACTCTGTGAACGTACAGGGACATTTATAAGTGTCTAGTACCAGGCCTGCTTTTGCTGTTGTTGATTAAGGATCAGGCAGACAGTTTCCTTCTCTGACATCACTTTATTGCAGCTTTTCAAACAGACACTTCACACTTTGTGTGAACACCAACCATAATTTCTGTCATGATTCGTTAAGATCCAGCAAACCCTCCTAAGGCTACTGACGAAACTTCAGCAGTTAATATTCAAAACATGAAAATCTAGGCCCGGATTCTAATTTGCTACTGATGCAATATTAAAGCAATATATGTATAAAATATTAATGCTGTATTTGTCCTGAATTTATTTTATTTAATTTTTTACACATGGATAAAACCCTTGCGGCCTTAAAACAACATGTCTCATTTTCAAGGATGTCCTGGGGGGGCAAATAGACAAGGAATATACATAGAGCTCACTAATCTGAACAATAGTCTGGTAGAAGAACTGTGCTGAAAGATATACTCTTTCATGAGCAATAAGGGTTTTGCTGATAAAAATGTTGTCTTATCTGTTTGACCAGTTGATAGGATATAATTTCTAATACTACACCCTTGAACCCGTCCATAGAAGAAGAAGCCTGGAGAAAACTTGGAGATAAGGTCCTTCACTTATTCCATCAGTATCAAGAAAAACTCAGATTTTCTTTTCTGACAGACCCTTCCTCTTCAGATTAAGTCATGCATGAGAAGCTTTGTGTTTTATAATTGTTCAGATCAGGAAAGAACTTCTGTGGTAATTTTAGCTTCATCCCCAATGTTGTCCAAGTCTGAAAGTTTAAAACTTAAAGCAATGAAAGTCTTACAATCAGATTTAGATTAATTAGGAATGCATTTATGCAGTTCTGAAAGTGGTAAGTTCTTGTGTAATTTTTTGTTAATTTTCTCTAATTTTGACAAGGAGAATATGCTGTGCCATATATGACTATTGGGCACTACATGCCTAGCAGTCATCATACTCAGTTCCACAGAACTCTGACAATAATTTAGGGATCTGGAGAGATATAGAAAAAAGTTTTTTGTCTGTGTTTCTGTGTCCAGCATTCAGCTACACTCTAGCTGCAATCAGCAAAGTTACCAACTATCAGTCCAGTGAGGTCCTGGAACAGTAATGCTGACAAAAATAATGAACTGCATTTTAAATGGAGTTTAATAAGGTTATGAAAAAGATTATATGATGTGACTTCCTGGAATACTAGAGGCCTGAAATTGATGATCTCAGCAATCCCTCCCAGACCCTTGTACCTAAATTTGAAAGGCTTTTTGCCTTTAATATTTTAGTTGCTAATCTACATAAAAATTCTAATACTACTTAATTTTTCTTAAACGCTCTTGCTTCTTCAGTCTGGACACTGCATTTTGATTTGTAGGTGTGCCACCTTACTGTGGAATATATAATGTTGCAGTTATAAAAAGGCACTTCTATTATGCATGAAGAAGAGCTCTAATCTCCTCATATTCCAAACTAAACATGATATAAAACACTCAGCAAACTACTTGTGCATGAGGGCTCAAGTTCCAAGCAAAATTTTCCAAGTGACAGAGTAGCAAAAATTCAGATGCATTTAACATACATATGTTCTTCATTTTGCAAATCAGTTCAGGAATTGTCTTATGAATTGTTACCTGTCTGTCAGCTCCTGAGGCGTCCATGATTTAACATTAACATTGTGAGTGTTCTAAGTAAATTTTTTTCAATTTGTAGGGCAAATAAGTAGGAGGTTTATTTTCAGTTATTTAGGATACAGAGAAGCCCTGAGCTTCTGTTACTATGAATACTAACAGTTTTCCTTTTTCATTGCAGCTAAAGGTTACTCTTCTGTTCTTCTATATTTGGGCACAGTTGGTTTTTTTGAGTGGGAGATTTCAGCCAGTGGAAACATTCAAGCAAGTGGCAGATTTCATGTCCTGTGTCAAAGCTGCCTCATGGAGAGAAATAGGGACTTTCAGAAGGAGGATTGTGTGACAGACTCAGAATATGCATCCTCTACTTGGATGAGTCATAAGTGAGGGAGTAAAAAGAAGGGAGATATAAGTCTGGAGCTAAATGAAGACCAGTTGTATCAAGATTGTTATTAAAATAAAGTAGGCAGTGAACAAGAAATAAGAGGGAGGTTTAAACCTCAGGATACACAAGCTTAACATGAAACTTATCCTATGGACCCAGAGGATCTGGCATAGGAAATCAAAAATATGACAAAAAAAACTCCAGTTATTTAGCTATTTGAATGAAAAGATAACAAAAAAGAGTAATGTTACAGAATTGGTATTGAAAGAAAGAAAAAAAATGAAGCTAAATCTCTCCAACAAACTAAATTATCATTTTGCTGCAGCTTTTAATGACTATATCAAAGCTGAATGTGAAAAATGCTAGAGGTTCAGTAATGAATTAAGTAAACACTAAACAAAATTCAATCAGTTTAACGAACTAAAATCAAATCAGATTGTGTGATGTAATTGTAGAAATCAGAAACATGAAATTTCAAGAACTTGCATTAAATCTTTAAAATATATCTGTCAAGTAACAACTGTACCATTTTATTTCAAAATAGAAAATTAAATTTGTTAATTTGAGAAAAGGCAATGAAAATGGTCAAGGCAATATTATATAGCCCCTCTAATTTTTTTGCATTTTATCCAAAGCCCAAGAATTAAATTCATAAAGGCAAGTAACATAAGCAGCAGGAGCTACAGCTACAGAGCTCCTCACAGAGCTCACACCCTTTTGTGGCTGAGTTTCACTTGTATTTGGAAGCCATAATATCCTGTTCAATGGAATTGATCTGAGAGATCGTGGTGGATTAATCTCAAGTGGCTGCCAAATGCCCACAGAGCTGCACACTCACTTCCCCTCCTCAACAGGGTGGGGGGGAAAGGTCATGGGTCAAAATAAAAGCTACTCCCATCATCCCAGGTTCAATTTCACTCCTTTATTCCAGCTATTCCACCTCCTTCCCCACTGCCTACTCCAAGTAGTGCAGTCAGGATGGGGAATCAGGGTTGTGGCCAGCTCATGACAGTTCCTTTCTGCCAAAACCTTGCCATGTAAGCCCAGCACAATGGTATCTGTCTATTTAAAAAATAAATCATGTTGTTATGGCTGCTCTGACTTAGCTATGTTGAGTAGGATACATATATGTATTTCTATATAATATCATATGAATATGTTCAATATGCATTTTCAGGAAAAATAATAATTAGAACAATGTATGTGTGATTTAAATTAATATTTTCTTCAATAGCTAGTTATTTCAAAGAGCTCATAGGCTTTTAAGTTTGTTTTCTTTCTTTAATAGGAACATAAATTCTCTGAGTTGTAGATGTGTTGATTGTAGGAGCAGTAGAGTGACTGATCCGTTTCTTTTTTTTCTTTCTTTCTATTCATTATTTGATGAAATAAAGGGTTAGACATTTAGATATCTGGGGCAGAAATGTTAAAATATTTGAAAAATGCAGAAATGCTCTAAATGGACTTCTGAGTTTTTTGAGGACTCAGAAATGGAAGAGTTGCTGAGTTTTGCCCCAGATTGGAAAGACATTACTCTGGTGTTACACTGCGTAATCTCTAAAATATTTATTAAGAAATTGAAGATTTTTTCATCCATCAAATAAAAAAAAAAAAAGTAGAATAATTAGAGTGAAAGATTCTAAGTATGTTTGAATACTGAAAAAAAAATCACTTTTCTTTATTGAGTTGTCCTGGCTAATGATAATAGTAAATAATACTTGAATAATTTTAGAAGAAATAATAGAAATGAGGTTAAAACAAACATTTGTTAACTGCTGAGGATGCATTTTAAACAGTGCTAAGTACCATACTGGATTAATATGAGCCTTAGAAAAATGTATTCATAGAGAGGAAAAACTATAAAACTGCATGTTTCATCAGTAGATTTTTGTTTCAGTGACCTTTCTGCTGTAGTGCATGTGAGCACAATTTTTTTAGCATGGTTTAAAAGACTAGCACTTGGCTATGAAAAAGTTCAATAAATCAATAGCAATTGTTATGATAACAAGAAGTGGGACACTGCGGAATGGCAGTTGTGGCATTATGCATGGGTACAGCCATGACTTGTTTGGGTCTATTAAGCTAGTATTTATCTGTGATTACATAGGGAATTTAGTCATAGAAATGGAAGCTGGCAATTACAATCCAATAATAACTTACTATTCCATAAAGATTCAATAGAGGTAAAAAGAATCAATCTGTATCTTTGCACAGTTACAAACAGCTTTACATACAATACTGATGTGTCTTTCTCACTTGTCACATAAAAAATGAAACTGTATAGTGTAGCATTAGAGAAGTGGCACGAGAACACGAAGCAAGCTCCATACTCCTGAAATATGTTCATGCGAGTTTTGGCTGGGAAAGAGTTAATCTTCTCCCCAGTAGCTGATAGATGGCTGTGTTTTGGATTTGTGCTGGAAACACTGTTGATAATGCAAGGGTGGTTTCCTTTCTGCTGAGCCATTGTCACCCATAGCCAAGGCCTTTGGTGGCTGTCACAGCACCCCCAGCCGGCACACTGCACGTACGAACGACGCTGGGTGAAGGATGAAGGAGGAGAAGTTCACAGAGGTGACGTTTGTCTTCCCAAGCCACTGTTATGTGTGGTGCAGTCCTGCTTCCTTGGAGATGGCTGAACACTGGCCTGCACGTGGGAAGTGGCAACTGAAAATGGTGAGGCCTCACCTCGAGTGCTGCGTCCAGTTCTGGGCCCCTCAGTTTGGGAAGGATGTTGAGAGGCTGGAGTGCATCCAGAGGAGGCAACGAGGCTGTTGAGGGGCCTGGAACACAAACCCTGTGAGGAATGACTGAGGGAGCTGGGGGTGTTCAGCCTGGAGAAAGGGAGACTCAGGGGTGACCTTATCACTCCCTACAACCATCTCAAAGGTGGCTGTAGCCAGGTGGGGTTGGTCTCTTCCTCCAGGCAGCAACTGACAGAACCAGAAAGCATTGCTTCAAGCGGCATCAAGGAAAATATTGGATATTAGGAAAAAAATTTTTATGGAAAGTGTGATAAAGTACTGGAATTGTCCAGTACTGGGGTGGTGGTGGAGTCACCATTCCTGGATGTGTTTAAAGAAAGACTGGATCTAGCACTCAGTGCCATGTTTTAGTTGAGATATTAGGGCATGGGTCGGACTCAATGATCTTGAAAGTCTCTTTCAACCTAGTCATTCTGTGAATTCTGTGAGTTCTGTGAGTTCTATGAATTCTGCTTTTCCTACTAAGTTGACTTCACCTTAACCCATGAGACTTTTCACTTTCATTCTTCTCATTTTCTTCCCAATATGAGTGACAGAGAACTGAGTAAGAGGCTGTGTGGTGCTTAGTTGCCAACTGGGGTTAAACCACAATATTAAACTGAAACACAAGAATATTTCATATTTATCTGACTCAAAAATTTCAATAGTTACTTTTTTCCTTATAATTTATTAAAATAATAACAAGTAAACAACAGAATTATTATTTTTTTTCTTCCAGGGGATTGATCTTAAAACATCACAAAGAATGTATCTAGCTTTATTTTATGAAATTAAAAAGTCTGAATGCATAAATGTTGTTCACAAAATCTTAGCATACTACAAATAGGTAGCATTCAATGAAGCTTGGGAAGCATACTACAAATAGGTAGCATTCAGTGAAGCTTGGGAGACACCCAAACCTATAAACAAGTAGAAAAGAATGGGGTTTTTCCAAAGCATGTAGTAAGCTTCAGAACCTCCTGCAAGAGGTGACTGTGGTGGCAGAGATCCAGCAGATACAAAAAAAAAGAGATTAAGAAAATGCATGGACAACAGATCTGTGAGAAGGTAGTAAGAGACTGGCTAGGCATACTAAAGAGCTAATGAGCAATTTGCTGGCATTGGAAAATGGGGAATAGCACGGTACAGCCACAAGGTTTTTGCTCTCTACTTATACATGTTCTTGTATTTCCACTGCTGAAAATTAATACTAATTAAATCAGGTAAAATTAATACAGGGAACTTCTTGCAGGGAATCAATACAGGGAACTTACTGATAGGCAAGTCTGTCCTTGCACAGTTTTAAAGTAAACAACTTGTCATTCTTGTCTCTAACTAGATTTTAAACTCTTATAGATCTTGGCCTTTGACCTCCTCTTCTGGATCTTTTGAACTTTTCCTGAGCCTGGAGTGCCCCAGTTGTGAAATTCAATGACAAATGCAGTTCAGCCCCTCCATCTTTGCCTTAGTAGTCCCATCTCTTTCTCTTTCCTTTTTTCCTTTTTTTTTTTTTTTCTTTGTTTGTTTTTGTTTGTTTTGGTTTGGTTTTTTGATGATGATGATCATTGATAATGTACACAAGTGCTTGAAGAGTTTTTTGCATCAAGATCAGAAATGGAAAGATTGAACCCAGTACTATTTTCAGAAGAACTTCTTTCAGCACAACAGTCTTCCTTTCAGAACAGCTAATCTTTTTTTTTTTCTTATTTCCTACCTACCTATATCTACTTTACAATTCCTGGACTTACTCTAATCCTTACCATCTTAACAAATAATTTTGAAAGTGGCACTGTACCAAAAGTGGTTCTGAAGTCATGCCAGATTAGATCTACTGATTTTCCCTTGTCTGGAGAATCAGCTATCTTATCAAGAAAGCTATTGGGTTAGTCTGGCATGATCTGTCTTTGATGAACCCAAGATGCATTTTATCCTATTTTCCAATCTACTTCCTTTCCTAGTTATTAATAGAACATTACATTGGACATGATGTGCACTTCAAGTAGTTTCATAGTTAACTGTCTTACACCTTGAAGTACACCAAAGAATAAATCCACTAAGAGTGTAAGCATATAGCACCTTTCTTTGACTATAAAATATAGAATATGACACTCTTGAATATGACACATTGCTTTTGCGATTCATGATTTGCATTTGATACTAATTTACTGAAGAAATATAGGGCCTTTAAGCTACCATAAAAAGACAAATATATGTGAACTTGAAATAAAAATTTTTATTGTGTTAATGGGAGGCTTCTTACTTGGGCCTATAAAGATCTCAAAATAAAGAATATAATTTCTCGTAGTTACCTGGTTATGTACTCTCCCCTATTTTGAAGTGCTTACTCATGCTTAGTGAAGCATTATTTAATCAAAAGAAAAGCTACATAAAAAAGTTTGTTTGTTTGTTTTCTCATGATTCTGTAAGTGAGGAGAGTGATTCAGGTACCAAGGTGATATCAGAGCATAGATGCCTCATGGCATTTTAGACTCACTAGTGAATTCTGGCTTGCCTCGAGCAGCTGTTCTGAAAAGTGCAAATGTCCATAGGTTTCATGTCAAATCTACTGTGTTGTGTGCATGCTCTCAGTCCAGACAAGCTCCCACAGTGAGCTTGTGTGTTTAGCCACCAGAATAATTTCAGAAATATGGTGGTACATTCCAAATAAATTATAACAAGACATTTATGAAATATGTTTATAATTAATATAAAGCATACTGCTAATATTTAGCATATAAACCTTTAGAACAGTCATTGTTATAGGTCAGGTAATGAAAACTGACATAGAAATTTTTTTGATTATTTCTGAAATATCTCACAATAATTTTTAATGTACTCTTTAAAAAGGTACTGAGAAGTCTGATCTATGGGAAAATTGTGTAACATAGTAACAACTGCCACTACTGCTTTTATACAATCAGCCTGGCAGAAAGCAGGGCAAAAATTCTTAAAAGTATGAAATAAATTAAATATTTCTAAAGTCCTGTCAGACCAGAAAAGCAAAGCCTCCATTTGGGAAAAGCTGTATGCCATGGCCCAATGATCCATTTTGGGGTATTAATAGCAAAGACATCCATGTCAGTCTCACTTGCCATTATAAAGTACAGAGTGAAAGGCATTGTAATTAAGAATAAGAGCTGTGATAGCTGTATTAGTTAGGATAATTTTGGAAGAGAAAATACATTTAATTTTATATCTGTATTTTTTATCTTCTTTATATCCTACATTTGAGTGCCCATTTTAAACAGCATTGTTATTTTTCTGAATTGAAGTCTTACTATTTTAGATCAAGATCCAAATCTTCGGATGCTCTGAATACATCTAATTTCCCTAAAATCAGAGGAGAAAAATTCAGCCTTAGAAGTCATACCACTGGTCTTAATTTTTTTTCCAGTGTCTTTTATTTATATTTGCAATATAATTAAAATAATAGCAAATAATCTATTCTATAATAGATTTTTAATTGGCGAGTTATATACTTGATATTATAAAGTTTTTTGTTCTTTTATATGCCCTTCCATTTCCCTTGAAACATCTTCATTTGAAAAACAGACTGTGTGCTTACTTTTAGGAAGAAACCAAACTTAATACATTATTGTCTAATGTTTCTGTACCTGATTTACCTGATGCCTTTTACTGTAGAGTCCTTTGAATTAGTGTCAAAGAAAATTGCACAAAGTCAATGTCCTCTAAAACTTAGCAAAGGTAGGAGGGAGACTATGTGTGGCATACTAAATTATCATGCTCATCATTTGAGCAGAAAGCAGCATTAGACCATTACAGAAATGGATCAATACTGGAAACTGCATGGTTATGTATACATACATATACACATATACCTGTACATATGTATGCATAGCACATACAGCTGCACTATCAACAGAAACAGTCATTTCTGTTGTGATAACAGCTAGGACTCTTTTGTATTTCTCTAACCATAGTAAAAGTGCAAGTTTTGGCCTAGTAAGCAGAAGAACAAAAGAGGACATAGTGAGGCAATTTTAATATTTTAGATTCCTCTCTGTGTACAGAAAAAAACCTGAACTGTGAACAAATACCTGAGATCTTAATTTCTTACACCTTGTAGAACACAATTTTAAATATTCAAAATAGATAATAAGTAGCCTTTATAATATCTAAAGTGATTCACAAAAACATTCTGATGAGTTAAGATGCTAAAAGAAAGACTGACATTATTAATGAGCTAACAGAAAATATTTACATTTTAGAAATCAAAAAAAATCTCCAGAGATAATTTTCATTGTTGCATTCTTTGTCAGCTCTTTTTATTGGCTATGAGTCTGTAGAATCTTGAAGTAGTATTGAAACTTGTATGAATGGGCCTTCTCCTTCCACTTAAGAGTATACACAAAAATAAGCATGCAGCTAATAGCACTGACTGAGGAATCAGAATGACTGCTTGTGATGGATGACTCAGCGCACCCACAAACATATCTTGTATAAGTTTATAAATTCCCAGTTATAAAGAGTATGTTATTTAGCATAAGTGTTTATATAATGGGACCTATTTGGACTGTTGCAGTGGGGTAGCCAGATGGAACAACCAGCATTGCTGCAACATAGAACTTATAATTCAGTAGGGATTTAGCCATTTGAAATAAAACAATGTTGTATGGAATCATAGGTTCATAGGATATTTTAGCTTTGAAGGGACCTCAAGAAGTACCTAGTCCACCCTTTTTGTCAAAGCAGGGTCAGTTGTGAGATCAGATCAAGTTGTTCATGTCTTTATCTAGTCAGGTCTAAACCCCCAAGGATGCAGACTGCTCAAGTCAGTTGCAGTGCTTGGCTGTACTCACAAAGAACAATTTTTCCTTACGCCAAATATGATCTTCTTTCTGTTTACCCTGATTTTTCCTTGTCCTCCTCGGATGCATCAGTGTAAATAACCTGCCATTGTGTTCCTAGCTGTTGACATACTTGTGTTTCTCCTGAGGTCACTCTGTACAACTAAAAGTGTTGGGTTTTTCCTCTTTTTGTAGTTTCACTCAAGGGAAGTTCAGCCTGAGTAATTCAAACACACTATCTAAGTCAAGTGAGGCAGTGAAGAGAAATCCTATGCTAATATTGCCCTTTATCATTGAAAGTAAGCCTGCATGGTACAGTGGAGAGATTGTTGTATATATACATATATATGACCTAACTTGAAATGATCCAAGATATTGAAATAAGTGTTAGCTGTAACATCAGCCATAGAAGTTTATAGTTGATGTACAGGATTTGTTGAAAATTTGCCTTTTGTGACTTGAAGTTCGTCATTTTGAGGTCATTCTTATATATCTTGGAACTCTTTATTTAGATTTCTGAAAATACTGCCCCTTGTTATCTTAAAGAGAGCAATCTGTCTTTCCCTTTTTTATTTGCTTATTTATTTTTAAAATATTTTTATGTTTATTACTTCATTAATATGATACTTTGGGATTTTCTGTCAAGTTTTTTCAAAAAAAAAAAAAAATCATTTGTTCGTAGTACAAAGAATGTTCACAGTACTGAAGAATGTCTGATGTCTCTGTCTTAGGTGTTGCTTTCATTATCACCCTAAGGAGTCATCCAGATTCCACAACATAGGCTGTCTAGTTTGAGCTTGAGTAATAGTGTCAGGAGGAACAGAGTGTTTTTCTCCCTCTGGAATGTAGCTAAATGTGAAAGTTAAATGTAAAGTTCATTACAATGCAGAACATGAGTTCAAATGAGTTAAGAAATTCCACATTTTTGCCTTGCATCCAAGTGCAAATTTTGTACTAGAGAATTCTTTTTTTTTTTTTTTTTACTGAAATTATTAAACCCCAAACATACCATCAAAAAGGGGAAGCCTTCTTGTGGCTTTTTTGGGGTGCTCTTTTGTTCTTAACTCTTGCAGAAAACCTCTAGTATGAACAGATGAACAGTGGTGTGAGGGACCTAGTTTTCATACTGTTCAAGATTTCAGGGAGTTTTATTTCAAATTACCCCTGTTGGTTCCAGGGACTGCTGTTGGAGTCTGCCAGGTGCTTTATGGACTCTATCTTACAGCTGGATTTTATCCAAAACAATTCCAGTTTATGGTGCATGAGAACTGTCTGTGATATGAGTACATGTGTACTAAGTAGGAACAATTAGGAAATTTGGGTCAAGAGAATGTCATAAAATGCTAATGTGAAAGCATCTATCAAGAACAGAATTTCAACACATAAGGGATTTAGGAGCAAATCCACAAAACAGTAAATTCTCATATATTTTATTCATTTTAAAAAGAAACATTAGAATATTAAAATTAAAAATTAAGAATTGTTTATCTCTATATTTATTCTCTTGCACCTTTATAGAAAATTATAACATCGAAAGCCAAGAGATGGCTTGTAAATGTCTGTGGTGGTGCAACTTGTATTGTCTTGCTCATACTTCTGAAACAGATGGATGACATGTCATTGTGTTTGAGAGTAATTTACTTTCATTATCTTAACTCAAAATTAAGAAAACTATTGCCAGTTAAACAATTCATGACAATGTAAAACTGCCAAATTTGTTCTCCTTTTAGTAAATGTTTAGCAGCTATTTAAAAAAATAAAAAATAAGTTTTTAAAAAATAGATTCAGCAAGGAGAAAATAAAACTGTATATTTTAATAATAACAAAATTGTGAACATTTTTTTCATTAGGGTCATCTGAAAGCTAGAAGGGAAAATTCCTATTCATTCTTTTTGAATGAAAAAATCAAGACTCCCATCAAAATTTTCCTTTTTTTTGTGTGTGTGAATTTAGCTATACAAAAGCTGAGTTCCATGGAATTTTATTTGCTGTTCATTTGTTTCTAAGCAATCTTTGAATTTTTAATACCATCAAATTTTTAAATACCATTTTTTCCTTTCAATTTTTAACAAAGTAAAGGCTTTGGCTAAAGATAGTATAAGATATCTTCAATTTTGCCAATATACACCTTTCTTGGAAATTCTATTCCACGGCATTCAATTTTGTTTTCTTAGGCAAATAATTACAGTTAATTTTGTATCAAAAGTAATGGTCTTCTGAAGCAGTTATAACAATATCACAAAGGCATTATTTTTTAAATATTTCCCCTACTTAGGCTTAGATTCTTCATATTTACCTTTTTTTCATACCTAGAACTCTCAAGTTCTCTGCTGGGATATTTTCATAAATGCATGAATGCTTAGAACTAGGAGAAGCATGATAAACTTTTGCAAGAGAAAAATATTTATTTAAGTGGTTTTAGCTTTGAGTAGTTTTGCATTAGATACTGTCATTTTCATTCAGGAAGTGATTTCTAATCAGATCAATGTTGTTGTTATGAACAGTCACTGAATCACAGTATATTCTGAATTTGAGGGGATCCACAAGGATCACTATAGTCCTCTAAGGAAGAACTGCTGTGATGACATTTATAAACAATGCAGTCCAGTCATAAATTCTTTGTAAAATACAAAGATGTTCAACATGTATTTTCTGGGTTTGTTTCCTTGCTTCTATTAATACTATTGTTGTGATGAAAATAGGAAGTCTACTTCTTAAGGCAGTTGTGTGAAGTGTCTTTCTGTCCATAATCAGTGATGTCATAAAGCCAGCTCTTTTAGTAGGAAACCAGCAAAAAAAGTGCATGAAGTACTTGGGGGAAAAAGGTAAATGGGTCAGATACTCAGCTACACCTGACCTGTGGATGCAGTGAAGGCAGTCTTTCAAAGCTTCATGTGACCTCCTAGTCTCTTGAAATTTCCTGCATTACAAGTTACAAAGAAATAACTCTATCTTATATTAAATAAGGTAGGTATAAAGATTTCTGTGAAACCTTTTTTTTTTTGAGGATGAAACAGTATCACACCCTCTGTTCCATTCCCATCAGTGCGACCAGCAGCAGTGAGATGTTTAATGAAGATGTGGTCATGCCAAATCCATCTCTATTATACTAGTGAAGAATTGCCCTAAATTATCTCCTAGCTATCTTTGGACAAAATTGTCTCATTATTTTTAGATACATATTTGAAATAGTGAGAGGCAAAATTAAAATGCAGAAAATATCAAGTCAGGCTAAAACCTAAAGTTACTAATGACACTATTTTCCTGCAGAAACAGTATCAGTTCTGGAAAGTACTGTCTAAGATTTAATCTTTAGTGAAACTGGATGAAGTAGAAACATATTTTGTTCCATAGGTTTTTATACCTATGGACCAATAATATAGTATTACTGTACATAACAGCATGACATTTTTCACACAGAAATTCTAGAATTAGTAGAGTAATTTCAATTCAAGCTAAAATTATCTCTAGAAAGCATATCTGTAGTCACAATTTATTATGACAGACAATTTACTATTGGTTGGTGCAGAATGAGTTTCCTATATCATAAGAAGATAAACATAAACTTTCCAGTGCTCTGTGCTCTTTCAGAGAACGTTCATTCTTCTCTTCCCTACTTTTAAAAAGCAGTATGCATATACACTGGTAATGTTTGATACCACATAAACCAACCAAACAAAAAATTTCACTTAAAGTTTGTACAATTATTATAATACAATATTCAGTGTACTATCCACGTCACCACATCAGGTCTGTTGGGAGGAAAGGGTTAAAAGTGAAGATTGGTGAGGAGGGGGTGATCCACTCAAATGACCTGGCAGCTGGGAATACCAAGGCCTGGAGAATATCAGTGTGGGGAGCCATATATTATGCCTACTGCTGTTTATCCTCTGTGTGTTTTGAGAAGCAGAATTTCTGTGCAGAGATAACAGAAGTGTTTACAGAAACTTGGAGGCACTCTCACGGACATGCTTGAGCTCCCTGTTGGGAGAGAGATCAAAGCTCAGAGATCATAAAAAGCTCAGGGGCGATCACAGCATGGTGGCAACCTACACGTGCATGGGCCTTGATAAAGGGGTGCAAGCAGCAGCCCTGCCACCCACCGGGACTGGACCAGGACACTGACGGTGCCTTCTCCCTCATTTTGTGTCTCTCTGCTGCCCAGATGGTGCTTCAGGATCCTCCAGTCAGCAAGGAAATTAAATAAATTTACTCTTTGAGTTTCAGCCATAGTTTTGTAGTTCTGGTCACCTGCCTGTGTTGATTCACACAAAGTGTCTAGATCCCATGTTCTGTAAGGTAGATTCTTTATTTAGCACACTTAAATGTTCTAAAGTCACTGCTCTGAAGAAATAAAAATAGCCAAACACAAAAAAAAATAAATGAGGCATTTTGAAATGGAGCCTGTACAACATCATAGATCTAAAGCCTTCAACAGTCTTCAACTTCCTTCTTTAATGGAAAGCTGTTGAAAGAGCTTGGGGACATCACAAAAAAAGTCCTTTGAAAACCAACACAAAAACCCAACACAAAAATCCAAAACCAAAATACGTATAAAATAATTGTTAGAGAGAAAAATCAGCTGCAAAAAAAGATATTTATTCCAGTTTTTGCATTTCATTCAGGAAAAAGCAAGAGTTCTAGAGAAATGTATATTTCTTACCACATGAAAGAGACTGGTCCATGATGAACAAATAGAAATTAAAGCCAGTGGCTAACATCATCACTGTGTTAAAATACAAACATAAAAATGCTAGAACTGATCAAATGAAAAATGTAAATCTAAATATGTGTATTATTAATTTTTTGATATTGAATGTAGTAAAGTATTTAGCCTCATATGGGAACACATTGCCAAGTAACTTATTTGAAGACATTCATATGCACTACCAGGGTACAACTATTTTTTTACCATACCATCTGTTCATTCATGGCAAGGGAGCTGAAGATGAAGAAAGTCCTAAAAAACAAATTTAAAGGCGCGTTATCGAGACTGAGAGGCATAGGCTCACCTGAAATACTCACGTGGGTTGAATAGATTCAGAAACTGGAGCAGAGTTAGTCTTTCTTAGGCTGCAGGACATATTTCAGGTTCATTTAGTGAGTGCTTGAAGGGTGGATAATCTTCTACAGCCACTTGTGTCGTGAGCAGCTCTGCGATGATCTAGGGAGGGAATGGCTGTCAAAGGCAGCAGCATAGACTGTTAGCTCCTTGGGAAGGAAATTCAGTCCAGCTGAATCATCGCTGATGCCTCTTCTGCATTAATTAGCTTTAATAGTGATGATCCAGCACCGCTTCTGTACTTGAAAGTCTTGTTAATTTTATACACAGCAAAATGAAGTGTTTTGTAGTTATTAGTAACTACCTTTCATGTTCCAACAAAATGTGGAGTCTTATTCAGGTGAAAGTCTTCCAGCAAGACTTTTCCTAAGCTCAGCAAAAATCTTAAATAATGTAATTGTACTGTGATGCCTGAAAAGTTAAAAGCCTGTTAATCACAGAGAACCTATACTATTATCCTCCATGATGTTTTTCAGTCATTTCTCGTCATCCTGGGTATATGTCTGACCCTGGTTCCCCTTTCTGGGACTGGTCCCAGCTCCTACGTTCAGGCTGGCAGCCTTGCCTCTCCCAGTCCCCAGAAAGGTGCCCATCACACCCAGGCCTACCACCCACCCTTAAGGGCCTTCATAGTCCAAGAGAGGGAAAAACCTGTAGTCCAAGGGAGTCTCTGACATTTGCAATTGCCCAACTGTGACTGCAGACATGGATGGGTGGACTGGAAATGGGGTAATAGATCCAGCCAGCCTGGGTTTCTAAAAGGCAGGTCCTGCTTGACTCACCTATCTATGACATGACTGCTTAGTGAATTAGGAAAGGCTGTGGGTGTTGTCTACCTGAACTTCAGTAAAGCCTTTGACACTGTGTCCCACAGCACTCTCCTGCAGGAGCTGGCTGCTCGTGGCTTGGATGGGTGCCCCCTTTGCTGGGTAAAGACCTGACTGGATGGCCAGGGCCAGAGAGCGGCGGTGGATGGAGTTACATCCAGCTGGTATCCAGCCATAAGTGGTGTGAGTCTCCAGCACTGGAGGGATTTACAAGACATGTGGACATGGCACTTGGGGCACAGTTTAGTGCTAGACTTGGTAGTGTCAGGTAAGACTCAGTTTCCTTAGGGGTCTTTTCCAGCTGAGATCATTCTACAGCTGCTAGAGAGCCATATAACAACATACTGTTTCATTAGCTAAGAAGTGCAGCAATATTTCCATAAGGATTTGTTAACTGAGGTTTTGTGCATCCTAGAAGTTGTAAAAAAGCAAAAAGAGGACTCATTTCTTACCTTAAATACTTGCAATTTTTACTAAGAATGCTGCTTCTAGTGTAAAGATTTACAAATTGTTGCTTTAGGAAGATCAGAAAAAGAATACGATTTAACACCAATTGGTTTTATTTTACTTAAAGCAAAATGCCTAATTTCTATGATCTATGCTCTTATTCCCAAGTGGAAAATGGGTAGTTTGCTTGTCAGTTTTATCTACAGAACTTTGTGTTTTCTTCAAGAAACGCTTGAAGTCAGTTTCATATCACCTCTCATTTATTCCACACCATTTTTCACCCTAATCTGTTAATTAAACTTGTCCTTAAACCAAATAATTTTGAGAATTCTAAGACCACATGTTTAGGATTAAAAAGTCCTAAAAATAAAAGGTAGAAGTTTCTCATACACAGACGAAGATCTAAATCTTATTTAGAAAGATTTTTACCGTCACAATTTTGGACAGTGTAAAAATATAGGAGATACTGAAATAAGCCCTTGAATAAGCCAGTTGAGGCAAAACACAAGATGGCCAGGATCCTGAGGAACATTGCTTATACAGAAAATTAGTCTGAATTCCTCTTTGGGAAAAGTTATCTTATTTGCATAATAATAATAGTTATTCTCACTTTTTTTGCTTCCATCTCCTACAGTGCAAAAATCATGCTGACATGTCCAGTTTCTGTCATCAATATTCTGTCCTATTCAAACAGGTAAGTAAAAAATTATTTTTAGTTTTGATCCATTTGTACAAGGAGTTGAACATCTGTGAAGTTTACCATAGCTGTAGTCAGAGGAGAGAAATGGTTAACCACAGTACAATTATTACTGCAATATTTTTCTTACATATGGATTAATAAATTCTATGCCAGCCTCTTTGAATGGTCCCTTACCTTTAATGATAGATTTTCGCCGGAAATCGATGTTGTCAATGTTCAATCATAAAAAACATAAAATTGTTCTGTTTTGGAAGGGACCTTAAAAATCATCTAGTTCTAACTATTCTGAGGGGGCAGGGATACTTTTCCTAGACCAGGTTGCTCAGAGCCCTGTCCAACCTCTTCTCGAGTACTTCTAGGTTTGGGGCATCCACAAGTTTTCGGGGCAACCTGTTCCAGTGTCTTGCCACCCTCATAGTAAATAATTTCTTCCTAATATCTAATCTAAACCTATTTTCCTTCAGTTTAAGACCATGGCCTTTGTACTCTCATAACATGCCATTGTAAAAACTTCCTTTCCAAGCCTTCTTGTAGGTCCCTTTTAAGTACCAGAAGGCTCCTATAAGATAGGAGCACTTCACAACACATAACATCAACGACAAGGAAATCCCCATGCTATAGATACTGTTAAAAAATATTCAATTTGTGATCAGCAAATGTATCAAAGAAAAATGCAGTACTTCTGGACTTAAATGTTCTTCACTGTCTTTTTCCTCAAGCCTTATGATCTCTACCCCTCAAAATAGTAGAAAGGGTTCAGGTATAATGTAGTATCGAGAAGAAAGAAAAACTAGAAGAAATATGGATAGCACAGGAAGTACATGCCTCCCCACATGCTCATTCCAGGTCTGTACCGTTTCCAAATAAGGAAGCCTATGGGAAAATTTTTATCTGAATATGATCACTTGTTCTGGGTTGGATACTGTTCCCCATGCAATTTAAAATGCTGCAGCTGATTCCTCTTAACTTGGTGTATCTTCCAAGGGTTGATTTATAGGTATATTCAAGTTCTTACAGCTGTCATAACTTGACAAACCCCAGAGTTTTCACTCAAAATAGCACTCTAGTGCAGCAACAAATAGTCATGTGCTGGAGATATAGGTTTGGGGCAGGTTTTCTTCCCTTTTTGGTTTTTTTTTTTTTTTTTTTTTTTGGTTGTTTGGTTGGGTTTTTGTTGTTTTTTTTTTAAATTATTGCTATTTTGGTTACAGAAACATTGAAGGCTTAGAACTTATAGACTCCATTCCCTACATAGCCAGTGGAGTGTAGTTTGTGCATGTGGGTTGTATGCCTAACTGCATATTAGGAATACCTCAAAATATACTCTTACTACAAGAAGCATGATTATTCTTTCTGTACCTATTATTTAATTGAAATGTATCTGGAAAAAATGAAATGGGGCAAAATCCTCTCTATTTACAGGCTCTATAATTTTACTAAATATAGTACTTTGAAAAGCAGTGACAGTGTATTATTTTCATGGACAATTTGTGCAACTGAATTGCAAGAGACTTCCTCACATTAAAAACCCTACATTCCTTAAGCTGATCTTATCCCACAGATAAATATGATTAAAAAAGTTAATTCCTCCTTGCTCTTTTGTTGCTTTCAAACTGTGAACTAGTTTCAACTGATAGAAATAATTTATAGCCTATATAGAGAAAAATGGGGTGGGTGTGAGGGGTGTGTGTATGTGTATCTTTCTTCAGGGGAAAAAAAAAAAACCAAGTAAACAACCCCACAAACAAAAATCCCTCAAATTTTGGGTAAAAGACCATTATTTATATAAGACTGGATACTTATTATTTTGTGATGTACTATATCTTTGCCTAAAATTCCCTTTTTTCTTTTTTTTTCTCATCAAAAAGTGACCTGTTCTGTTCCATATATGAAAGGTGCACATTAAAAGAATATGAGCTAGCAAATATCTTTACTGAAGCACTGTTGGCAGCCGAGATCACTGACAACTTCCTGGCTGTGATTCATAATCTATATTGGTGCCTTTGAGACAGCAAGCTATTGATTTTTCCCAGTCTATAATCCAAGACCATATACACAGCTTGTTAGACATCTGTGGGAATATAAACTGAGTTTTGATACAATTTAGGGAGCTTCTGTTAGCAGGGCACTTAGTTTTTGTCTTTGAGAAAATCTTTACACTTCTGTGTAATCTTGAAGAGATTTTTAACAGTTAATTCAGTAGTGTTTGGGTTGTTTTTCTTTTTGTTTTTTTTTTTTTCCTTTTTGTAAACTGCTTTCCTGAACGTAACTCTTGTGAAGCAAATTTGAAGTGGGAAATTATTACATATAGGGAACTTTTTCTAATGCCATTATAGTTTTCTCTTCTTTTTATTTCCTTTGGTCTTTTTCAAGTTTGATTTGGAAGTACTCCTAGTTTTTCATGTTTAATATCTTGCCCATTTTATCTGTCCTCCCCAGGAAAACATTTCTGTCTTTACTGTGATACTTATGGTACACAATAAATAAAAAACATTCAAAAGAACAATCATTAACTGCAATGCAGTTCCCCCACCATAAAGGATATTAGATAAGTGCACTAAAATTCTTCAAAAAGTACATATAGCTAAAAATTACTTTTGGGGTTCAAGAACCACATTTAGTGTTAATTTTCTGTCTTTGGAGAGTCAGCTAAGGCAAAGGAAGAGGCTAACACAGTTTGCAGTTTATGCACTAATGTAGGAATGCCATAAGGAACAGTCTTAATGTATGTTCCTTTAAATATCATTTAGTATTTGTCCAAAAACACTTTAAGGGCTGCCATGTGAGGACAATAACACTGATGTACTTTGTGGACTTCACATGACAGAAATATTGCCATGCACGTCATCACTTCGCATGCTGGTTTGGAACGCTAGGAAAATATTTACCCTCTCTACAAAATCAAAATAATGCATTCTTGAATGTATGTAACAATTTAGCTAAATTTGGATGATCCAGAAACCATATAATCAGAAGGGGATAATTGCTTGTTTTATTTTATATGATGGATAAATTTTCTTAAACAATAAGGAGAAAAATATTGATATCCATGTATATAGAGATTAGCAACATTTTGTATTAGAAAGCTGGACCAATTTTACTAAGCAGTGGAAAAAAATAATTATATTATAGCATGAAAAAAATCACATTGGAATAGACTGCTTATAAATGGAATTTTTACATAAGACCATTTCAAATTTGAAAATAGTTTTTCATAAAGGTTTCTTTTTTTTTTTTTCTTTTTTTTTTTGACTAGCTCATTTATCTGCAACTTAATTGGTTTCCAGGAAAATAAATTCAGTTTCTAATTCTCTGTATGTTTATCCATTTCTCAACCTGAAGATCATGAGTAAATCAACTGAATTAGTATTATGCTTTAAGTTAAACAAAAGACAGTGTTTTTGCAAAGTCAGAGATAATGGAATGTGGGAAAAGTTAGAAATCTAGAATAAATTGAATGTATTAATTTTGGTTTCAATCAGATAGCACATTTCACAACATTTCTTCCCACTATTTGTATAATTTTATAGTCATATTTAAGCTGAATTATTTACAGAAAATCTTTAAACAAGCCTTCCTCAAAAAAAATTTCCTTTTTTATTTTATTCTATGCTTAATTACTGTGTGGAAAAATCTTACATCTTCTAGGCTTTATCTTGCCTCATTTCCTATCCACCTGCTGGAATCTAACGTGGAGCAAAAAGACAACTTACATGGACTGACCCTGCCAATGCAGACTGCAAAATGAAGTAGGAAGGACAAAATTATAAAAAGGCAAGGAGAACATGCTGAAATTTTGAATGCTAATTTTAGTTTACTAGGTTATCCGGACCAAGCAGCTACAAGAGAAAAAACAAAGAATTTGATTTAATGCTTTCAACACTTCTAATGTCAAGAAAAATATCTGTTATTCATTATTTCTGGAAATTTGAAACTATTTTGGACCCATTAATCATCTCAAAACTGTGAGATCATGCTTGCTCATATCACAGGATGGTAAAAGAATGAGCAGACACTGTGCTCATGAGCTCTCTAGAAATGCATGTGATGATAAAAATGATAAAGTAGGAGGTGGAGAGAAGTTATCAATAGCAGGTAACACAGTTTTACTAAACAAACTGCTGTTCTCACAATAAGTAGTTCAAAGTTGTTCTACCTACACACAGGTAGATAGTTCAGTAGAGGCTCATCTCACTCAAGTTCAGATGCTGTCTTAAAAGTGATTATAAAATGTGGAGAAGTGTCAGTGCTTAGTGCATGTCTAGGTTTGTACTCTCACAGAAAGGCTGGAGACAAATGTTCCTTCATTGTAATTTTCCATCTGGAATTCTGCATACACAGCTGTACCAAAACACAGAAATTGCACACTGCCCTGTCAGTTGCCCTTTCCTATCTTCTGAATTCAGTATTGTAACAAAGAATGTTTTCCAAATGTGAAAGCAAATGTATGACTATATTCAAATCACACAGTATGAGGGACAAGTATTTCCATCTTTATTCTCTTATTACTCAGCAAAACTTGCACTCCCCCTTCACTCAACTTTCTTCTACCAGCTAAGTACTGCAATAGTCACAAGCTATCTTTTAATGGACATCATAGGGTAAAAATTAACATGTATTTTGAGTTCATTTTCACATGTAGTTATAGGAAAGGATAAGAGTAGGATAGCTAAAATTCATATATTGTACTTTAATCCAGAGACAAACTCTAGAGATCAGTGGGTGTAATAAATTTCCAGTGTCCCTGGTCAGGATATTATAAATGCTCTTTCTTTCCTTCAAGAGTATCAGTCCACACAGAGAAATGTATTCAATGCCTGTACCGCACCATTGTAAGCTGAAATTGTGCAAGCTTTTCAAGTAGCCATACCTTCATTTTTCACCTTTTGCTACTTTTTAATACAAATTTGCCTTTTTCCTCAGCTTAAAGGGAGTGAGTTCTAGAGTAATAAACCTAGTAAATTATAATTCGTCTCGTTTTTAGGACCTAGGATCTGGAAATCAGCACAGGGCAGAAACTGGGCAAACTCAATTCTATACATGGTTAAAATATGTTGTTCAGATCATGAGGTATATCCTAGCAAAGAGAGTCACAGCATATGATATCACTGGGAGTTGCAAATGGGTGTAATTATGAAGATTGTAATTTAATATGAAGCCTGTTAGGAGTTGTGGTTATTTGTGGGTTTCCAGTTTTTAAAGGAATTGCTCTTTGGAACCCCCTTTTTCAAGGAAAGCCCAAGGGCCAACTGCCTTGCTAGATGTATATTTCTAAGATTCAGGGAGAGAGAGAGCCACAGTGGCCACCCATGTCAATGGAGACAAAGTATACACAGGATAGAGGAGACAGCTTTCTCTGATTTGTGAAAGGCCCAGTAAGTTTTTAGACTTTCTGCTTATTTAATTGAGAATCAGACACTGTCTAAAGTAGATGAAAAACACTGAAGAGGAATTTTTGGAAACTTGTGAAGGCCTTAAGGATTTTACAGGTAATGACCTGTAAATACATATTTCAAATTGGTCAGCTTTTTATATGTCAAATATAAGCAAGGGCATCAGTCCCTTAAATTGTCACCAAATAATCATGTAAAAATGAAGAAAATTAAATATTTACTATAAATAACAGAAAATTGCTATTTTGAATTTGTCTCTAGTAGCCCATTACATGGCAAGAAAAATTCAGTGAGATTTTATCACACTTTCTGTGAGAAATAGAGAAGCATGCTTCACAATTCTTTTTTTAAGCTAATTTCAGAATTTCTGTATTTCATGGATTTAAATTAGATCAACTAACATCACGGAACCTCTAATTCATTTAACCTCTTCTTCCAGAATAACATTTGTGTTATCTGCAGATGAAGAACATATATAAGGAAAAATGAGAATGCGTATTTTTCAATGTATATATATTTTTATACTAGCAACAAGAAAACTAGCTTCTGAAGATCATCCATCTCTGCTTTAAGGATGGATGACTATTGCTCCTTAACCTGCTTTATTTTTCTCAGAAATTATATTCTGTATTCTTTCCTCAAATAGGAAGAAAAAAAAAGGGCCAGTCCACAGGGCTGAAGTATAGACCACAGTTTCTTAGAAAGCAATTATTTTTAGGAAACATTAGAATATTTCTGTGACTAATTATGAATATTGTCATTTAATAGAAAACACGTTAGGACTCGTGTTCTTTTGGGTTTCCAGTTTTTAAAGGATTTTTTTTTCCTACCAATTCCCAGAACTCCTATTTACTTCAATAGTAGCTGCAGGTGCCGAAAATCCATTTGAATGGTCCATAGTGATTTGAAATTTTGCAGTGGCCTTTCTCTCACACACATGCTCACACATGTTACTCTTTACCCTTCTATCTTTTTCCCTCCATCTGCCCAAGATTAAGGCCAATCTTGCCAGACATGGATACTCTTATAGTGGAAATATGAAAATTACAAAGAAGCAGTTAAATGAATGGGGGGGAGGGAAGAAAATGGAAATAAATTTTAAGTTCTTATACAGCTTTTTTCTCCCATAATTTTCAAAAACAAAATGCAACCTTATTATGAGGAGCTAGATTTCCTAGAATATTAATCAAGACTCAGGGTACATGCAGATGACTGAATTCTTTTAGAAGCACCTCTAATGCATTTTTACAAGGGTCATTGTGTTTTACAATGTAACAAAAAAAAAAGAAGAAAAAAGAGAATAAATCACATTTTTACTATACTTGAAATAAAAATAGGCAATTGGAAATGCATTGTAAACAGGATTATTCAAACTCAGCTTGCCATAAGATAGAAACAGCTTTTAAGCAGGCTGTTACATAAAGGTCCAGCATTTCTGAGATTTTTATGAGAGTAATCTAATGCATTGGTCAGACAAGGTTAAGAATAATGCCCTTGCAGTCTCCCTAGATGCAGTGATGGTATTTGATGTGAATAAAAAGGCTACACTTTCTGGGTGTTGCTGAAACTGAACTGCATAGACATCTATTTGGAGATTTGCTTATGAACTTTAATATTCCTCAGGAAAAAATAAAATCAAATTTATTTCCCATAGTCTTTTTGAATCTTTTTTTTTTCCTGAGTTTTGTACTTATGCTTTGTTGTCCATCTTTTCCTCCTTTCTTCACATTAGCTTTCAAAACACTTCCTGAGGCTTTTAGAAATGTCGTAAACTTACTGTATCATTACTGATGCACACAAACAGGAACATAAATGAATACTGTATGTGGATGACATTCTTCTCTTTATAACCCATCCTGATATTTCAATCCCAGCTATTACACTGTTCATAAATCAGTTTGGGATCCTCTCTGGCTTTAAAAGTAATTATAATAAATCCAAAGATATGTTTATGTATAGGAGGCCAATTGAACCCTTTGCTTTTCAGTTTCCATTTAAATTGGTCTCCAGAGGTCTTACCCCAGGTTATTTATTCCTTTTTCTTTAGATCTGCTGTACAGATTTAATCTTGCTTCTCTGCTTTGTAAAATTCAAGAGACGCTGTACAGGTGGTTTTTGTTCTTTTTTAAATTTTATTACAGGCAAGAGCTGTCATTAATTAAAAACAAAATGCATTTTGTGTTTTTCTCTGATAATAAATAAACTTACTAATGTATTGTGAAGACTGGGCTAAGATATGTTTCTAGATGCCTTGAAAGGAATTGCCCAACTCAGTTACTTTAATACAGAACAAAAAATGTTAGTCTGCTCTGTAATTCTTCCTTTTGCCTGACTGTTAAGTAGAATTCAGCTTCTAAGTCCTTTCTTTCTGCATCTTTCTGACTGATTAAATTCCCATACAGGAATCATATCAAGGTAAGTTGGCATGTCAGTAGGTGTGGATTAGAGCAACAGAACTGCATGGCTGGAAAGCTTTGTCTGATCACACAGACTTGTGATTTCACAAAGCTATTCTTCCAGAAATGCAGCAAATGCCAGAGTATCTTGAAAGAGGTCAGCTGAGAGAGAAGATGCAAATCTTAGCAACGACCTGTTAAGTGCAATGTAAAAAACAAGGGAATTTATTTCATGAAACATAGACCTGAGGAACACCCTTGCACAGCATTTTATTTCACCTTTTTCATTTTACCTCCATCCCCTAAATAAAATGTGAAGACACATGTAAAATTCAAATCTGTGAGTGAAAATGTCCCTTTTCAAATACAATAACTCATCAAATAAATCATCAAATAAATATCAAATATTTCAAATCCTTTTGATTGTCTTTGCAGGTGAAGCATATAACTTAGTGTTTATAAGAGAAATAAAAACCAGCAATTCATATGTTTTGATTGTGAAATAATTTTCACTGTAAGAAACCATATTTCAACAGTTTGATGTTACAGAAATGGGCATATGAGGAGGGATATTTATGAGGAACTGCACTGTGCTGACCTTAGTTTGCATCAAGGCCATTTGTGTCCAGGGGCTGATAGAACAGAGAGAGGAGAGGAATTTTGTAAGAGAGGCCTTTTTTTGGTGGGGGACAGTGGGAGCATGGGAGTGTTTTTTGGCTTGTTGGTGGAGATTTCTTGTTTGTTTAGGTTCTTTTGTGGGTGTTGTTTTTTATTTTTTGGGGTTTTTTTTTTTTGTGGGTTTTTTTTTGGGGTTTTTTTTTGGGTTTTTTTTTTTTGTTTGTTTGTTTGTTTTGTTGGTTGGTTTTTGTTTTTTGTGAGGGGCAGTATGATTTCCAGGAAAGCTCTGAAAGATATGTAATAATTAGATGTCCAGAAGCTGTGGCTTTAAGAACACCGCAATTTATAAAAAGAGGTAGAACAAAATTTTCTTTCTTCTGGAAAGTGGGAGTTTTTCTAGAGATCGAGACTGTAGAATTAAGAAATGCTGGATGCTAATGTAAGCTGAACCAGAAAACCAGACTAGAAAAAAGGGCTACCTGCAAGGACTAGATAAGCAGGTTAGCTCAAGAGCTTTCATTTAATCTCTCACCAAAAAGATTCAGGTTTCCTCTCTAAATTATAGAGAACAATTGTTTTTTATAGAGAATTATTTTTTTGTTTCATCTATTTTTATTAAATTTTTTTTCTGTTACTAATGGACAGTCTCTATTTTTGAAATTTTCTGGAACATTCATTTATGACATTCGTCTGCTTCAGGGTTCAGGTTAGTGCACTGCCACATCATGATGTGCCTTACCATTTTCAAATTACCTCATATACTGACTGGAGGATTGAGCTATATCTGCTATATCTGCTACTAAAGGATACTAAGCAAACTGGCCAAAACACTTTTTCACTGATTCAGATCAATAGACCCAAATGATCCTTTTTATAGGACAGTCTTTCCTGGCAATGTACTGCACAACACATTATAAATATTAATCCCTACAATATAAGTCTTTAAAATGCAAATAGTGTCAGTGTTCTATGTGGTTTCAAATATCTTTGCCTTTCTCATTTTTTCCTTGATTTGAGATAGCAGCTTTATTTCTGTTAAATTATGACCAACTATGTTTTGGAATGTCAGTTTAGTATACAGATTTATTAGCTCATACCATATTCAAGACTCCATGGCCTTATCCTAACCCACTTGTGAAAAATATAGATTGAGTAAATGATTACTGTGTTTGGACGTGCACTAAGATGAATGTCTTCTGAATGAAGCTAAAATCCATTTTCAGTTTAACACTAACCTTTACTTGGAGTTGCATCTATCTTCATAGAATCAAACAGGTCTTGCTGGTGTGTTCTTTGTTTTTTGGGTTTTTCCAACAAAGAAAAATTAACTTCCTTTCCATTCATTTACAAATGACTGACATCAACCTCCTCTGTATCCCCTCCAATTGAATAAGCTCCTCAAAATCCTGTGCCCTAGATTTGGCTGGGATAGAGTTAATATTGTGCTTTAGTAAGTGGTACTGTGGTTTTGGGATTTAGTATTGAGAATAATGTGGATAGCAGATTAATGTTTTAGATGTTGCTAAGTGGTGCTTAGTCTAAATTAAGGACTTCTCTGTCTTGTGCTCTGCCTGTGAGCAGATTCACAAGATGCTGGGAGGGAGCACAGCCAGGACAGCTGACCCAAAGTGGCCAAATAGATATTCCATATCACAGAGCGTGATGTCCAATATACAAACTGCTGGAGTTGTCCAGAAGACATTGATTGCTGCTCTGGGACAGACTGGACATTGGTCCGCAGGAGGTAAGCAATTGCAATGTGCATCACTTTTCTTTCTTGGGTATTATTCCTCCCTCTCTCCTTTTTATTTCAATAATTATTGCCATTTCTGTTATTTTACTTGATTTAATTTATTAAAGCCTGTAGGTTTTACCATTTTCTGATTCTCTTTCCCATCCCACTTGGGCCATAGGGGGGAGAAGGTGAAAGACCAGCTGCAGAATATTTAGTTGTCCGCTGGTTTTGAACCTCAGTAGTCCTTGAAACTGAATTGAGACCTTGAAACTTATTTTAGTAATGGCTCTTTCTTTAGAAGCACACTTTTACACAAATGAAGCTATTGACGTTTTCCTGGGAATAAACATTGTCTCTATAGAAAAGCCTGTAGGATCTTGAGCCTATTAGGTTCTGAGATGCCATTTGCTTTTCAAGTGAATACTTAGTGTTGATTTTGACCTTACGAATACTTATGAGGTTTACACTCCTGTCTGCAATGGATACATAGATTTTGGAGACCTTCAGTATGCTTACCTCTAGGGTTAAAAGAAAAAGACTAATACTGTGGGTTCTCTTTCTTAGAATGTTTTTATTTCCACTTTTCTACTGAGAACCCCTAGATATACAAATCATGAGGCTGTTCTGGAAGGCTTATCTGTTTAATAAACCTCTTTTGGGTAGGAAAGACATGAGAGTGGCAGTAAGCATTTCTCTGCTGGATGTATAGTAGAGGTTCAAAAACTGCATTGAACTATCTGTATCATTGCACAATGGTTTTGATGGTAAACAGGATTTTTGGATTATATTCACCTTTGTAATTTGAAATCTCTCTGTCTGAACATACAGGATTTAGAAATATTAAGAGGCATTACGTTTCTCAATGTCCTTGGTTCTCTTTCAAATAGTTTTTACATAATATCTGTGTGTGCCTACATATATGCAAATATGCATATTTAGATTTGGTTGGGTTTTTTACCATGATTTCCCTTCCTAAAGGGAAATAATGTTATCCAAGTCATTCTAGGATCGATGAGAATCATATCATTGATTACTGTGTAAATATATTCAGTTCTCAAGTATCCAACTCTGGTCTCAGTTACAGACACAGTGTTATGATTCCTGGGGGCAGTCTATCTCTTATTCTCTAATTCTTGGTCTTGGTAATTTAATTGATCTTACATAAATCCAGAGAAAAATGTCTTTGAATAAGCATGTTTTAATGTAATACTGGAGATATTTTGCTACTACAGAATGATATGTTTCTGAAATACTTAGAGTAATACTAATCATCCTATTTTTAATTCTTTTTGTGCTTATTCTAGAAAGTTTTCTTCGTATGCATATTTCTGTTTATTACCATCAGCAGGTCAAGGTGACTGAAAACCATTCAGACAAAAAATCTACATCATGTTGCTGCATGATAGCAGATTATGAATTCTATGAAAATCAGACTTGGTTTTTTCAAGCTTTTTTTTATTTTTTCCTTAGGTATTTTGAAAGTACTGTTCAGAAGTCCGTGTTGAACCAATTAATTAGCTACTTTCACCTCATATAATTAAACTTGCCTCGAACATGGGGTTGCATTTTAAATGTACCTGCTTACACCCATTCCATGTTAAAAGCTACATGATCTTGAAAACTCAAGGAGTGTTTTGCACATCTTTTTGCATAATTCTCTTCTTTATTTGATAATGTGTAGGCCAATATGGAAGGTAGAAGGAGGACACAATTGAGACATGCACAATATGTATGATAATGAACAAAGTTAGGGCATTTATCTTCTTTCAACAGTTAAGACCAGGAAAGAAGCAACAAGAATATTGGGGGCAAAAGAATGTATATATTTTATGTCATTCTTAATGGTGGAACTCCATCCAAAAGATATCTGCCTTCTGATTTTGACAGGATTCAAAACATGGATAAGAATCTATGATATATTTCACTTAATTAAAAATATTAAGAGTGAATAAACAAATTACAACTTATTATGAAAATCAGTGAGGAAAATAAACTTGAAATTAAGGTAGAATTACTGTAGAATTAAGGTAGAAAAGTGTAAAGATAGAGTTACAAACCAGATATAATTTAAATGGAAAAAATTAGGAAACAAATTTATTAGGAGGCAGGTTTTACCTTAGAATTATTGCTTCAGAAGTACTCATTGCTGAAAATAAACCTGAGGGAATGCTTTTCCACTTATTATAAGCCTGATCCTTGATCTTGCAGTATGCTGAGGTTTGCTTTTTGGGTTCTGTGCTTTAATTGTTTTGGCTAGCACCATGCTGAATTGCAGCCCTGGCCTTTAACTGCTAAGAGGATATAACTCTAGTAAACAGAACAACATATCCATGGCAACCTACAGTTTTACTTCTTACTCTTCAAAACACAAAAGGGTAATTATTTTTTTCATTATATTTTTATATTCCTATGGCTCATAATAACAGTGATGACCTCCTGGCTGGGCATTTCCAAGCTATTAATGACAGGCTGAGTTATGCGACCTTGACTTCACCTGGAGCCATTAACTTTTCTATCTAGTCATTAACTGCTGAGAAATGCCCTCCCTTTTGGTCATTATTTCTTATATATGCATTTCTTAAATAGGCATTTTCTGCAACAATTACATGTCAGAGTAATTTCATATTTTTTATTAATAAGTACTATCTTATCTTTGTGTTCAAGCCACAGGGATCCTTTGACATCTAGCAGCTTGCACATCATTTAAGTTTCTAAGGAAGAGGTCATCATTTATGCACAGGCAAATGGGAGACAGAGGGCTTAAAACAGCACCTTTTACATGGGAGGAAAAATCCGTGCATCGTTTGAGTTAAATCTATGGAGCATATTCAGAAATGCTGAGGAATTCATTTTTAGATCGGGCATTTAGATGTACAATGTATGTATGCCACAATACCAGCTAGAAAACCCTTAACGTTAATAGTAAAGGTGACCTCTAAGTTATCCCTCCTGACTACTGGATCTTTAGACAAAATGGTTAGTAATTTCACTGGGATTAATTTGCCAGCATTTTGCAGACCCTTATCTTATTTTCTGGAACTCATAGAGGGATCAGAATCCACATGATATATTTCTCTTATCTGTCAGTGCAGCAGCATAAGATAAAAGAAGATTCTTTATTGAATGGATATATTTTTCATTGTCCTTCATACCACAGATTAAATGGGTCTTGTATGATTTTTCTTTTCCTGATACAGCAAGTCATACTTCTGCATAAATAACTTCTCTGTAATTCAAGAACTCTTATGAAGAGCTCACTAATCAATTTTTTATATGCTGTAATTAGTGGCCTTACCTGGATCAAAACCTAAATGTTGCTGGAGGGGAAAAAGGTTGTAGAGTTATTTTCAAGGGTGGGCCTTAGTTGTCTTCGTGGATGACAAAGATTATCATATATGCCTGGAAATATCAGCAGCAGAGGATTTGTTTAATTTATTTGTTCCTGTAATTCAGACATCGAGTTATACTTCTGTAAACAATGTTTGTTCAATGAAGTGCTTAGTTCTTTGCATAGAAAAATTCTCTGACAACATCCTTGACTAACAGGAGATATCTGTCCTATGAAGAGAAAAGAATGTTTCCAGGAGATAAAATTTGTTATTCTTTTTGCTATTATTTTATTAAGGTGTCTGGTTTATTAGAGCATATCATCCTAATTTTGTGCAGCAGAAGTGGGGGCAGGGGGGAGAATGTGGAAGCAGAGAGAGGTGAACAAGGCCAGAAGAACGTATACTAAAGAAGTAAACTCTGCAAATCTTGATAAATGCAACTCCACCAGTAAGTGACAATATAGGTGAAATATTTCTCTTTTAAACTTTTTCCATTAGTTTTTTGACAGGAATATACTAGTTCAGCTTTAATGAGATTCTAGTGTAAAAACTTCAGGGCTAAATAAAAGAAACAAATCAAAAGGACCGGATGATTGCCATTTAATGTGAAAGAATGAAAGTGCAAACAATCATTGTATGACATCTAGCTGTGCTAGTCACTGCAGAATGACAGGTAGAACAATTCAAAGTTACTGATCTAAAGATGGAATAACAGCTCATATGTTTGAAGTGCTCAGAAGATGAAGAAATAAAACAGACTGTAAGATAAGACATGGTTAAGCCTTTTAAATTCCATGCCTTATTGTCAGCATCATTTGAACGCTTTTGTACACATTTTTTTTCCCCTCAGAAACTATTTTATCGAAGGAATTACTTTTAAGAGCTGATTTTTATTATTATCCTCCAGGCTCTATAGTGTGCTTTGTTTTTCAACAAGACGAGAAAAAATGTACACAATGAAAGTATATTACTAGTTTTCTAAGCACGCATATTGTATATATTCAGAAGTAAGCATTCTCAGTATATATTGGTAAGCTGTGAATTATAAGTTCAATAAACCACATTCTAATTTACTCTACAGGTACTCTCACTTTTTTAACATGCAACGTAACAAATTTTTTATGAAATTCTGTTTATATTTTCCTTGTCTATTCTTTTCTTGAGATTATTTTAAGGCTCTAAGGAAAATCACCTATTCTTTCTTTCAAGCAAGCCCTTTTTATCAGTGAAATAACCTATTCTAGTTACTGCTGGAAACAATAATCTGTAATTGCTGCTTTCAGTCCTAATTTGGCTTGTCTCTAGTTTTTCATCTCAATCTAATCTAAACCTATTTGAGCAAATAAAATGATATTTACCTCATCCTCTGTTACAAGCTTTCAAGATTACAGGCTTCAGGAAAAATCAATACAAAATACCAGCTTAGCAGCAGGTTTGTGCTCAGAAAGAATGCTAACTTTTCTTTCCTGCATTTTCTGACTCTCTACTCCCCTGGAGTGAAAGCAAACCTTAGACTATAAGGACCGAAGGGTAAAAAAAAAGCAACACAAAAACCCCAGCCTTCAATGATGTGTTTGGCTCATGGTTAGTAGCCACTTTTGAACTTACAAGCCGAAGTGCAGTGCATGGTCAAGCTCCTAACCTTTAGCTTCTGCTTCCACACTACACATCTTACTGAGTTCACCAAAAGGAAGGATCTCGACCTCACGGATGATTTTTCAGACTCAAATGCCATCTTCATTTATTATTTATTTGCTCCAAGCAGTTGGGATTTGAGGTATCATCATACCTGACTGACTGATTTAAGGAAGTGGCCACCTCTCTGTGGGGGGATCTCATGAGAATAAAATCCTATTACTTTCCAAAAAGATTACTTCATTTGCTGCCTGGAATAAGCTTTTGAAGAAAACATTTGAATTTTGAGTTTGTAAACAACCAAGAATTCTCAACAGTGGTGCCTTTTGTTCCTGTTTTCTTTCTTTCTTTTTTTTTTTCCTTTTTATTTTTTGTGTTTGCTTTTTATTTTCTTTTTATTTTCCTTTTTTTTTTTTCTGAATAGGACATCTGGTTGTTTTTCATTTAGATTTTGCTTTGTTATATTTTTGTTGGACTTTTTGACCAAGAAACTGATCAATACAAAAATATTTGTCTTTATGAGAATTATACTGTACTTATAAACCTTTTCAAATTGTTCATTCTGTCTCTTTGTAAAAGAGAAAAGCTCCTCCTTTTAAAACTTATATTGGATTTCTCATTCAATGGTTTTATCACAGACTTCCTCTTCCCACCCCCACTCTTTGAATGCTGTCTGATTTGAAAAATTATGCATTATTTTGTCTCTCTTTAGACAGACACATGCAAAAAGTTTACCACTACATTTTTATTTCCCTTATAATATTAGCGGTTTTATTGATATATTTAGGAGAAAAATGTAAATAGGATATTAAGACCTATTGTATTCACCTAACTGTGGTTACTAAATTAGTATCCCAGCCAGGCTAGTGAAAGAAGAACCTTTGGAGTGCTTGAGTCTTAGATGAACTAAACTGCTCTTTGTAGAGACTTTTTGTGTTATTTAATATAGATGGTAGCTGCGGTAACCTCAGGTGATTAATCCCAAACTTATTTGGGATAAATCCTAGGTGATAATTTTGCTGCAAGTATCTTCTAAGACAAGACGCCTATTCCATAAACCTTCTCTCACCTGTATAGGATTCTCCAGGAACCCAGAGTGGCTGAAGTGTCTATTAGCTTCAAGTACAACCCTGACAGAAACACCCAAAGCTTAGGAAGAGCAGTTCCTAAATGTAATTACTCTATTTTTGCAGAGTGATCTGTTAGATGCAAGTATCTGAAAAATGATTGAAGATTATTTCACTCCACTTGTGTCCAAGATTTGCCAGTGTGTAGGTGAATTCAAGGCTCTCTTGTATCTCTTTCTCACCAGTCCTCTTTACCAGTGGTAATGATTTATCCTCAGGTGATTATGTGCCTCCTTTTCAAAGAGAAAATGGGACAGCTTACACTGCCCAGAGCTGTTGTTCCAAGATCTCCCCAGATTCTTTTATCACCTACATTCAGCTCACATTCTGAGCCTATATATTCTTAATGAAACCAAAATAAGAAATATTTGATTTGGGAAAAAAACAAAAAAACAACAACAAAACAAAACAAAACAAAAAAAAAACAAAAAAAAAAAAACCAAAAAAACAAAAAAACAAAAAAAAAAAAAAACAAAAACAAAAAAAAAAACCAAAAAAAAAACCACTTTTATTTTATAGCAGTATGTATTGGTCTCATTAAGCTTTGTGAAACTTCATCCCCATTTTTTAATCTGACATAGGGGTAATGGGATCAAATTGCCTGTCCATCTCTCAATCATGCCAATAACTTTGGAAGTCTTTGACCTATTCCAGAAAATTTTACACCCACGGATAAATGCTTATAATTCTAAGTTCAAGCAGTAGGTGGATACTGCCTATCCCATCAATATACATAACTCTTTGGACAGAAATGATGTGTTGTGTCCTGTTTAGCTCAGGGACACAACTGGAACTTTCACTGCATTTTATCCCTGTGCAATTTCTGATTCTGTTAGTGCTTTTGAAGAGTCTCTTAGCAATTTAGGCGAGATTTATAAATTCATACTTAGCACATCTATATACAATTTGATGAAAGCATTGAACAAGCTCCTCTGTTCTATTTCAAGAGCCCTTTTACATTTAGTTTTCACCACTTCTTCTGAAGCTATTTGCAGATAAACCTGGCTGAAATAATACAATGATACAGCATAGTCGCAATTATATCAACCAAAGATGTTTACACACCGGTTGTAAACTCCTTCTAAAAACTTAGAAAATTTCCCCCAACTACTACAAAAAGTATTTGACCGTGGCAAAATAAATAAAAACTTCACTCAATTCATTAGACAAGTACAGAGGAAAGTGTACACTCACTGAAAATTGTAAAACACTTATTTAAAAACCTCCAAACATGTTTATGATATCTCATGGCAGAATGATTTTCTATGCTTATGATTTTTAGGAAAAACTAAATGAAGATGAGTAAAAACCAGCAGAGATTGGGGTTCATCCTGGCTGGTCACCTGGATTCTGTGTCAAGGAACAAGGGATATTTTCTTTAGGGAACTACTGCTAGATCATTGATACTATTTCACCAGCTGAAAATATAGACAGGATGGCCTTTAAGGTTCACCTTCCAAAAGCATTGTGTCTGAGGATTATGGAAGATTCCAGAAGATCTTATTTGAGTTTTTAGTACTTCTTTAAAAAATGGTAAAACAAAGATCAGTGTCACACAGATTTGGTGCAATGGGCCAATCTTCAGTTTTATTCAGTTTCATTCAGTTTTGGAATATATTCAAACAGTAGAAACATCACATCCTTACATATCCCTGTAAGATTTTATTCTAGCATAATGACAGTGGATAGGAGTGACATAGTGCAAAGTTCTGTGATGTAATGTAACCAATGAAGAGAAATAGATGCCTCCTGAGGACAATTCCAGAGCTTTGTATTAGAAGAGACATTTAAATGACATCTATTCACTCCACTGCACTACTCCAGTCCATTTATTGTAGCCAATTGTTGTTAGCAGTCTTGCATTTCACTGGCAAGCTCTTCAGAATACTGGTAGAGTTAAACAGATTCTAACACAACAGAGCATTATCTTGTAAACCCTCTGTACCCCCAACACAGGAATAACACAACTACCCCTGTAAACAGTAACAATGGCACAAGCAGGATTTCTTGTATTTGTTAACAATGATAAAAATATTATTAGTAATTATAATAACAAGTTCTCTCAATTCCTAATCATGCATTTGTGAGATAATCTTTTAACAAGTTGTCAGGGCTGATACTTAAGGGCAGCTACTGCTTCCTGTTCTGAGCAGAGTGATGAGAAAACGTAACCAAGATAACAGCAGAAGTCACACCTCCACATCTGCTGAGAAACCTTTGTCTTCCAAAAGGCAGTCAAAACCTGAAATTCCCCTACAGATGCTGAGAATTAAAACATGGCACCTTCAGACTTAAAAGAGCAAATCTCAGTGACCTGTGCTTCTGAAGTGATATTTAAGTGCCTTCTGGTATCTCAGCATGGATGCCATTGTCTTAATTTTCTAATACTGTCAGATTCTATATTTACCATAATCAAAGGTTATTGGATAGCTTCATGCAGTGTTTTCTCCTTGGAAACCTGTTAGGTTTCCCATTTTTTTGTTTTAAATGCCTAAAATATCAGTTCTAAGGCCAATAAAAAAATTGGTTTCTTTGTGTCTGATCCTACTTCTAGTAGTCTAAATGTAGAAATACCAGGATAAGAATTTGGATATAAAAGTCTCACTGCCTTAATGTGTTGAACCTACCTAATTGTTTCATCTCTCTGAACCTTAAAACACACAGGATGCCATCAAAAACCCATTTTTGTTTCAAATGAGAGTGTTGCAGTATTCCCACCACTGTTCACTTGCAAACACTGATACTTGGTGATTTACCACAAGGATCCAAGCTGCTCTTTATTGTTCACCCTGCAGATCCCCTTGTGCAATTGCACTCGGCTAAGCACAGTGTGGGTTTGTACCTAACATTAGTTGAGTGTAGCAGATAACTTACAGTATGTGGCCTCTCAGCTCTGAAAGGCCAAATTACATCAAAAGAAAATAAAGTATCTGAATGTCTTGAAACTAATCATTATTCATCCATATGACCAGGAAATACTGAAGAAGTAAAGAAGATTTTGAATGCTTCACAGTGCAGGGCTACTTTGCTCACATATGCAAATACTGGCAGTCCGGAGGAGGACATGTAAAGAGTCTTCCCAAAAAAGGCATTGCCAGACCTGATAATGGCTTCTACTTTCCTTTTGTCATCTCTAAATGATTATTTTAATTGAAGTAATGCATTTTCTTTTAAATTTTCTAGGGAAGGCAGTAGGTTGCTTAGGTTTTGTGCCTTTCCTTATTTTCAAAAAGTAAATTTCCTGAAACACCATGAAGAAAAAAAAAATTAAAAAGGAAATTGATGCAGAATGGGTAAAACTGAATGAAAATCAGACATTTGGTTATTTTTCCTCTGAGTTCTCCATTCTGATATCTCTGTTTTTCGTATTATTTTTTCTTTTTTTTTGGTGAAGTTTGGAGTAGTTTCCAATCATTGGATTTTTTTCCCTCTGACTCTCTTATTCTTTCATATTTTCTCCTACTTCTGGGGATTCAGTCTCATCTGGAGGAAGAAGGCATTGAGGTCAAGTTACAGCTTAAAGAGTGTTCAACCTTTGTTTCAGGAAAAAACAGAAAAAAGACGAAATAGTCCAAACAAATGCAGAGACTCATAAAGAATGATTTATGAGTATAATTAATCCCTCCCATTCAGAAATTATAAATGAATATTAGTAGGAAGAATATTCTTCTTCTTTAAAGGCAATTTAGATTTCCTTAAAGTTTAGATGATAGACAACACGAAATTTAACCATTTTCTTTATAGATAGTGGAATTTGGATTGAACTGAAATTCAGAATGTTATCTAGCTGTAAGGATCTCACAGAATACATCTATTTTTTATTGTATTCTTAGCTTGCATTTTTTGTGCTTGTCAATGAATTTTTCCAGACATGTTTTCTTTATTTAGTGACTAAATTGTAAATTTTAAAAGCTTTTTTCCCTAATTTACAGAAGCAATTTCTTTTCAAATTAATAGATACAGCAGAACATTTTGAGTTCAGAAAATTAAATGTACAATATAATGAATGATATTTCAAGAGCTAAGACAACATAATTTAAAATAGTCAGCTAAAGATTCAGAAATATAATTTTGCTTTTGTTGCAGTTGAAAAATGAAGGTTTCTTTTATATACTGTATATCCCAGGATGATTTCAAAGCACTTTCACTTGGAGAAGCTAGCTGCTATTACATATGAATTTTCAAAGCTTGCCAAGGCTTCGGAAGGAATGATGAAAATTACTATTGCACGACCTTCAGGTTTTCTTTGTTTCATAAAAGGCTAAGATAGCATTTTTGTCATTTTTCTTTCAGCTCAGGTCTTTCATCATAAATATCAAAGCATGCAATTATGCCTGCTTATATCCTACCGTATTCTGCCTGTTTTCTATCCATAGTGATGGTGTTCTCTTTAAGGATACCTTTTTCTTTTGTTTTTCACAAATCTGAAAGAAGTCCCGTGTTTTTGTCGAGTGCCATAAATTGTTCATTAAATGCATGTTGAACTGATTAAAAAGAAGAAGACTTGATTAAAATAGCTTTTATTCTTTTGTTCTAAGCAAAATCCTAAAGTAATGTTTAAGTGTCAATCCTACCAGGATCATAGAAGACTGACTTGGCCTAGAGGTGGAATTTTTAAATAGTGCTCATTGTAAAAAATAGGACAATCTTCTATTAAAATCTCTAGTTTTATGCTAAATTATTCCTATTGTTCCTTTTCACTTTTCAGGTATAACTTGTTGATTTGTCAGGTTTTGTGGTTTCATGTGGCCAGATCATCAAAGGCATAGAGTGCCCATAGCAGCTGTTGCCTAAATTAAGTCATAGTTGAAATATATATCTCAAAATTAGGATACTTCTATGTCTAAAGTACTTCAAATGAGCATCTGTTTGCTTTATTTACATATTTACTGATTTATTCCAATTTATAAGGCATAATGGTATAACACAGGTGTTATATCTGGCTGAAAGATCCATGTCTTATTTCCTTCTGTTTTTTTTTTTTTTAATTTGGACTTGGGTTTTTCCAGCTACTACCTCAAACACTAATTATGACATACAGCAAAAAGAATAAATTCCATTAACCAATTGAAGACAAAATATTCTTTCATGAAAAACAGAACAGCAAACCTTTGGTACTGCTTGCAGGAACACACCTCCCCATTTTTGTTTATTATGCTCAGATTTTTATCAAATTTACAATGACATAAGGAATACATTGTTTTCATCAATTTGAACTGTGCTGTCACATGAATGTGAACTTACTGGCTATGTCTTAAGTTAAATGTCAAGGGATATACATTTTCCACATAGAATAAAATTGATTTCAAGTTTCCTTTAATGGTGGTAGAGAAAAAAAAAATGACACTGTATTTTTAAAACAAGTAGAAATGGCCTAGAATGTGTTAATAAAAATGTGTATGCCTAAATAGTAAAAGTGTTACACATAGTACGTACCTAACATAAGAAGTATTTCTAATAATAATAATTTAAACAAAGAAAATCTTAATGTTTAGTATGATTTGCTGATGTAAAATTATAATGAAGTTATTAACATTGTTTTCAAAAAAGCTTAATTTCACTAGAAGAACATTTAGGCATATTGCAATCTTCTTTTTAAAAAGGGAAGAATCAAAAGGGAGAGGCTTTCCAAAGAGTTTTGTTTTGCAGGTTGCTTTTGAAAAGTTCCTTCCCAGCATATAAATACTCCCATTAAAGCCTCATCATAGTGGCTATATGTATCAATACTGCAAAAGAAAGGAAGATGACATTCACCAAGAATGAATGAACAGAGTTCATTAATTCTTAAGACTTCTAAAATATTAATAAGACTTTCAAACAGCGTTACTTGCTTATGCAATGTCCATTCAATTTGTTGTGAAGTTGAGATGAGAGGTGGAAATTCTTACATTACTATATATCCTTCTTCCTAAATCAGAACCTGTACTTGTTTATTCTCCCACACTGTAGGCTTTGAAATTAATGATGTTAAAAAATACCTGCAACATGATAAAGGGTCAGAGAGTCATAAGCAAAGCAGCTGCCTGAGAAACTTTTTTATGTCTGTAGCAACTGGTGGAGGATTTTGGCCTCTGCCTATCTGAAAACCATCTGAAGCAACTTGGTCTTTACAGTGTGTCTATCAGGCAAAACCTGCATTTCAAACGTTAACCATCAGTAGTAAGGGGATCTTATAATAAATAGCACATTAAAATACATCTTATTCTTGAACCATAATACTTGCATCCCAGAATACTTTAGAGTCTAACCACAAAGCCGTTGCTAAATATTAAATTTCTTTTTTAATTGAAAGAAACTCCTTAATCCACTTTAGCATTCCTTATGGTTACTATAGAATAGTAATGGCACAATTATTTTTTTCAGATTATAAATCTCTCTACCTAAAAGCATACCATAATACATGCTGAAATAATAGCTTCAACTACTAAAAGTTTGGATTTGCCTTTGTTATGAAAACCATAAAAATGAAATTAATAGTATGAAAAGTATTAAGAAGATATTCTAAAGTATTCCCTTTTGCCAAAGGTAGATACTATTAGAGACTGATGGAGGTGTGATATTTATGATCAGGGCTGAAGAGGCCAGAGCTTTGTTAATAAAATAAAGCCAGTATTACAAATTCAACATCTGTAAAGTATGGGTTCCAACCAAGAAGCAGGAAAATTCTTCTAAGCTAGGGGTGAAAGCTTTACTTATTGCTTTCAATATGGGCAAAAAATTGGGAGAAAAAGTTCAGTTGAAACATGGTATAGTGGCAAACAAAGAATCAAGCAACAAAGGATAACATAGATAATATTCATTATAAATCATAATGATTGCTGGAACATCATGGCACCAAAAGAACAAATTATGCTGTGTAGTTTATAGAAATCAGAAAAAGGAGAGAGTCTTCCCATAAAATATAATATGCCAAGGAAAAGTGCCAGTGAAGGGGGTTCTTATGATGAAAATCTGTATATTTAAAGGTTAGTTCACTAAAATAAGTGCATATAAGTTGCATTGCATTGCTGACTTTAGGGGTAGGAATAAAATATTGAATGCTTAGCAGAAAATAATATCAAAGGTCTTACTAACTTGCTATCAATGTTAATCACAATTTCTGATAATTAAATACTAATAATTGATTATCTTATACCAGTGCAGTGCCTTAACGAGCCACATTAAAGATGTGTGTCCTTTAAACCATTTCTTGCTAGGATTATGAATTCTAAAAACACACAAGAGAATGAAATTGGAAGTGATAATATACAGGAATTGTTTGAAAACATTGGGGCCACTAAACAGAAGTGACTGCAATATAAATTATTTCAAAATTGCAGGAATAAGTCTCAAACAAAAAAACAAGTACTGTGACATCAAATTACAGAAAGGATTTTTTCATTGGATTTTGTTGTTTCTTTTAATAACATAACTAGTCAAATGACCCTAATATCAAACATGGGGGAAATTAAATTTTTACTCAGGATAAACATATGTTGACTGTGTTATAACAGTATTACAGAAAGCATAACTTACTACAGCAGAAAAAGCAAGACAAAAGTCAGTATTTGTAAATGGCAAAATCTGCAAGATTACTATAGTCAAGCTGCTAAATCCTATCTTTCCATGTAGAAATATTCATAAATTCTGTCAGGCAAACATTTAAAATAGAATAAGAGAATAAGAACACACACACACAAAAAAATAAAAAGAAGCAAAAACAAAAACAAATAAAAAATTGCATATCCAGTTACTAAAAAGCAAATAATGTATTGCTTAAGCTTGAAGGAAACAAGAGGCATATGTGGAAATGTGTGGGTCTTCAGGGCTCCCAGGGGCTTATGGGACAGACAGTGAATGATAAGGACAGAGTGATAAAACAGTTTCTTTCTTCCTGACAGCATTCATCTTAGGTCATACAATATCTTCAAGAGGAGATCTTTTCTCAGTGTTAATCCTACTGTACCATTATTTGCAGATGTCTCAGTTTATGGGTGACACCAATCTATTTGATACACTGAAGGGAGAATGCCATCAAGAGGTACCTTTGCAGGCTTCAGAAGTGCGCCCAGGTGAACCTCATGAAGCTCAGCAAAGGCAATTGCAAGGTCTTTCACCTGGATTCAGACAATCCGAATTATCAGGAAAAACTGAGGGATGAATGACTTGAGCACAGTCCTGCACAGAAGGCTTTAGGAATAATGGTAGATGGAAAATATGGTGTGAGCCAGCCGTGTGCACTTGCAGCCCAGAAAGTCAACCATTTTCTCAGCTGCCAAAAGAGGAGAGTGGCCAGCAGGATGAAGGAGGTGACTCTCCTCCTCTACTCTAATTAAAGATCCCAGCTGGAATATTGTATCCAGCTCTGGGCATCCCAGTGCAAACAAAGACATTGATTTCACAGAACAATCCAGAGGAGGGCCACAGAAAAGATCAGAGTGCTTGAACACCACTCCTGTGAAGAAAGGCTGAGTTGAAGTTGTTTAGCAGCAGAAGAGAGGGCTTTGGGGAGACCTTATTGTGGTTTTCCTACTCTAAATAAATAAATAAACTAGGATTAGTGTCCAGAAAATAAATTGCTAGAAGAAGAAAACTAAGATAGGAGTTTACCAGAGAAAATAAATTGTCTCACAAAATCCCAGTCAGGCCAAACTAGTCTCAGTCCTTGACTAATTGATTTTTTTAATCAGTGGCCAAGGATGAAAGAGGAATGGCATAGGGACACTATGAATTTTAAGTAGGCCACCAAAAGTAATGTGTTTACCTCCAAGTACAATAAAGTAGTTTGTGATAGTGTATTAAGGCAACATACTTATATTCAAATGCAAAAATCATTGAATGCTTCATTGAATGAAGCATTGAAGCATCATGAAGAAGTCTGATGGAGGAGAAAACACAAAAGTAGCAGTACAATTTGGTGAGCAATTTAGGTGGTCTTATGAATGAGGCTATTCATATAATATCTTTTATAAAATGGTGCATAAGGAAACCTGAATCCAGAGCACTAATTTTGATATGCAACAGAGCATTAATCAGGAGAACTTAAGTACAGGAAAGTAAAAACAAACAAACAATATGAAATGTTACAAATAATCGTATGGCGATCCAGGTATTAGTTTTAGGAAATTTACTGCTAATTAAATAAGTGGAATAATCTTCAATACTGTAAGATATTTTCAGAAGTATAGAGCCCATTGAATTTGTGCACTGGACAGTTGTTGCTATGCTACATATTTCAGTCCATCTCTGTAGAACATTGGAAAGCTGTGCTGGGACACTGCCAATGAGCTGCCCAATCCTACATGGTGGTAGGGTCTCCAGGATCACTTTGAAAAAACAATCTTTTGCAGTATATGCGTTTATATCCATATACTTTTGGGTTCAAGGAGCAAAGAGAAATTACCTTAAGACTTGTGGCAAGAAACAACCTGTCTGGTTAGCAGAAACCTGTATCTATAGAAGAAAGAATATTCTAGACCCTTATATCTGCCTTTTCTTCAGCCTTGGAGAGAGCAGATCAAGCAACTAAAGGCTGCAGAAGTTAAACCTCACTCCTGTAAACCTAGTTAATTATGACATATATGTTTGTTTTTCCAGCACATTTGGTGAGAGTGGAGAAGGAAGGGATACACATTAGTAACAGCCAGGTGTAAAGGCTGTAAAGGTCATTTTTGCTTGATTTTCAGTTTTTAGTCAGTTAAGATTCTTTGGAGCTTTCTGTACTGAAAACTACCACAAACCCTTCCTAAATGTATTTAACTGTCCTGGGCCTAATCCCTTGGCAACTCATTTGTAACCATCCATTAAATTAGCATAGCACCTTTTACCCTTAAAATTCTACAGCTTACTATCTCAGACAAACTAAAACTTTAGGAACTGTTAATTAGGAGTTACGGGACTTAATTAAGAGGGATGAAGAAGAAGGTTCTCGAACATCATCTTGTGTTGTAACATGTATTTCTATGCAAAATAGCTGTTGGTTTATTAGAAATAGCAGAAGATGTTGCTTTGAGAATCTATGTAGCACACAGGAAGAAAAATATTGAAGTTGATTTGCATGGGCTTTTTGAAGTATGAAGCAGAAAAAAATTTTACTCATGTACTGAAATTCAGGTAGTGTTACATAAAACATGCAAACAATTTCCAAGATTTTCTGACTGGGCTCTTTAGCATGCAAAATCTTCAGTCTCTAAATGTTTTCAGTGCACAGGTATTAATAGCATTTCTAAATATTAGGGTATCTTCCATCTGCTAGTGAGAATCCACTAAGAAGGAAGAAGACTGGATGAAGCTGCATTTTGACAAGAGGAAACATTTTCAAAATATTACTTCTTGAATAAAGTCCTTGTACAGAAAAACATGGCCAGTTTTTAACCCTTGTCAATGGATGAAGTATTATTGCATTTCAATAGATAGATAGATAGATAATAGATATTCCAGGTGACTTTGGTATGTTCTCTCAATTCAGGAGAAAAACATCTCTCTGATGAATCAATATAGATACATGTAGATATATCAGGCAAATATTTTCTCATTCATGTAACTTGTTTCAGAACAAAACTTTATGCATGCTCAGAAATTTTCTCTGCTAAGATAAAGTTATATACTGCATCTATGAATATACTGTTTGCAATTTAATCCTCCAAATCAATTTGAATTTTTAAAGTGAAAAATGTTATTGAAGTCAGAAAAATATCTTCTGATATGTTAAATGGAAAAATCTATGTGAAATCACTGAAACATCGGACAAACCACCTAAATCTGAATTCATAGATATTAAAGGTATGATAGAGTAGCCTTTCATATTATGATCCTGACTATGGAACCAATGTGTGTTTTTCTCATCTTTATTGCAGTTTCAAGGTTGCACTTCATTCATAGGAAATGCACAGTGGAAGTCAGATCCAGTCTGTAGATATAGCCATAACATGCAAAGATTAAGTTTTCCTGTAAGGTGATCTAAAAGAAAAATTGGTGTCTCTTCACTCTGTCTTGGTAACTGAAAGAGATAGGCTTAACACCACTATGCTGCTTCAGAACAGTGAGTGGATTCTACCTCTGATTAACTTCCTTAGGTATGTGTCCAGATTCATGGAAGTTAATGACTCTGTACTCTTTTTACTTTGCTTGAGCTAATTACAGAGAATTAGAATTGAGAGTCTTGGTTGCCTATTTTCCTAAATAAGGTAAATGTGATAGAAACGTAGGCAGATAATAGGGTGAGGTTGATAGCCAAGTAGTGCCAAAGGTCAGCTGTAGATTAATAAATACCCAGAAATCGAGGAATTGCATAAAATTCATAATTTTGAAGAATTATCCCTTCCTTATGCCACTACAGATGTGGGTGCAGCACTAAAATAGTGCAAGTACAGCATAACCACAATCTCTGCACTACATATTTTTCCCTTAAATTTTAGATCACAAAGTGCAATGGCATCAGTTAAGCATGATTGCAAACAGTTCTTTGATGTATTACTGTATGTTGGTTTTATTAAACCATTTCTTGTTTCAATCAGAAGCAGAATAGACCACTTAGTACTGGATAAAAATACAGGCAAGACAAAGAGATGGTAGAAATAGTGTGATCCTTTTAAGTTTTTTTTTAATATATTTATGACCTATATTTCTTTGGGTTTCAAAGAGAATCAAAGGGTAAAATATTTAGAATTATACAAAAAATCTGAAATTACAATAATATCAGTATCTGTATAAAAGAAAACTGATGTAAACTGTGGTTTTTATTTTAGCATTTTTTTCTTCAGCTTCCTAAGTTACAAAAGATGTAGACGCCTTCTTATATCTATCCTTTAAGGTGATACAGTATATTGATTTGACACATTTTGAGACCTAATAATCAAGTACATGTTTTTATGATTGGCTGATGTTGCCTTGTGTCTGGCTGCCTAAAGAATGTTAAGTTGACTGAGGTCATCTATAGCCTATAGATAATCTACACAACTAATAAAAATGCTAAATAGACTGTCAATCTGTTTTCCAATCATATCAAACTCCCTAATCCAATTTGTAATTTACAAGATGAAACTAATCTAAAAAAAAAAATGTGTGCTTACTAGAATGGAGTGATATATTACCTGTACTCATCTAGCTGCATTTTAACATTTGAGCTTTCTATTGAAAGGCTATGATAATGAATATCATAGCCTGGTAAATTTTTAACAGATTTTTATGGACAGAACATTGTACTGGTGATCATTCTCTGAAAAAAAAAAAAAAAAAAAAAAAAAAAAAAAAACCAGAAAAAGCTCTATCTGAGCCTCAGATATGTGGAATGCATTACTTTATAACCTTAAAAATCCATTTTGTGCTTTCTCATAAGGTATTTCCAGCTGCAGATTCAGATCTGAGGATGGTATCTGGCTGAAAATATACATTATAAAAATAATAGTAATATTTTCTACTTCATACAGTAAACTCCAAATTTTTTCTTCTGCTGAAGTGGTAAAATGTATACTTGAATTTGGTCAACTTAGAAATATAAAACATAGGGACTGTGACTATAGAATGCTGTATTCCAGTTCCATGACAAAACTAAATTTAGTGGTAAGTCCTAGATCACCCTTCTCCAAATCCATAGGTGTTAGTAAAGAATCTGTGGTCCAAAAGTTCACATTATTGAAGAGTATTATATTTTCTTACCAAGATGTGCATCTAAAGAAACCTACATTTTAACAAAGAGTGTGAATTTCATCATTAGTCAGATAATTTCCTAAATTCAGATAAGCTTGGTTTAAAGTCACATATTGCAATAATTTGAGGGTCATTGATAAATTGCCAGTCTTATTCAGTTAGGTGAATACTGATTTTGTAGCATAAGCCATTCTGTAAAAAGTTTTCATGACTTTCTCCTGTAAGATCTTTAAATCCGATAAATTCCCAGGGAGACGTGACCATTTCCCAATTTACAGTTAATCAATACATGTTACATTTATTTTCAATTTGCTTCTTAGAAATCAAATTCCTGAAATAATGTGGTTTTAGTTTAGAACATGAAATATTGACTCTGACTGTTTTTAATTATATCATTAACATGAAACAAACATTTTTGCATGTTAAGAATCCTATTATTTAGCTTCCATTTCCAGTTGTAAGGCTGGATATTACAAAACCAGAATAAGTAGCTTAAAAAAATTAGGCTGAAAATTTGCTTTGGCTTCTGGTGATCTATTATTCAGGCTGGGGAGCTCAAGGTATTTTCCGTACAGCCTAAACTCCCTGTTTTCTTTTACACAAAAACCAGAGAGAAGGGGAAATTTTGTAGTGTTGGGTTCACACATCTCATCCTAAAATACGAAGCAAGAGGTGCTCCCATACTCCAGCCCTGCTCTGGTCCTTAAGTCTAACTAAAAGAAATAAGTAATATTTTACTTACTAGAAGAATGAAGTTACATGCACCGGTCTAGGAGAGGAATTCACATTACTGATCAAGGTGCTCAAATCCCATATGCAGAGAATGCACAGAGCTTTGTACTTTATGATAAAATATCAGGTGTGCATGAGGAAGGATTCAAACTGAGGCAGAAGAAAAAATTAAATTAAGACTAAAAATTTTGATGGTATTTTTATTTCCTGAGTATTTCTTCAAACAGCAAATTCTAAATAAGTGAAGTTGTAAACTCTTAAGTTAATTTTCAGTCTTTGGGTAAGATAGGCACAATTCATTTCCCTAAATGTCTATATGTCTATTTGATCCAGAAGTCATGCCTGACTTCTACCATCACTTCAAAATGGAATAGAACCATAAAATTTAGCTTTATTTTGCAGTCACATATGAGGGTCACAGCTCATGTTCCACAGCCTAATTTCTTAGTTTCTCTTTGGTGGACCCTTTAGAAGTAATGTATATATTTCCAGGGTCTTTCAGAATGGGAATATTTGGACTTCAGGTAAATTTTGATGTCATTTACAGAAAACTTGGCACAGTTATTCCTTCTTTTTAAAAAAATAAATAAAATTGGAAGGGTTTTAAGAATCATGAAACTGATTACAGTTTTGGTTACTTTCAAGGTAGGGGAATTTAAAAAGCTCACCAAATATAAAACAAAAAGAATTTTAAAAGTGCATCACTGAAATACTGTGAAGGGGTAGAATTAACCTCCAATCTCAGTGATGGATTTTAATGCAAGTAGATTCTGCATTATACTTCTTTACAAAATAAAGTTATTGAAACCTCCTTATGTAACACATAAATGTTCTTTTTCTTAACTTCTTCTAGATACTGTAAAATCCATGCTTTTTTCAGGTCTTTCAACTTTAGGAATTATCAATGCTATGACCATTTTAGCTTTAGTTGAATCATTGCACACATAATCCCCTTAACTAAGGATCATTTCAAGTGATTATTTCTAGGTGAGATACTTTAATTTGCAATAAAAAAATTCTAAAGTGCAACTCAGGAAAAAATTAAAAAATGCTATAAAATTTTACTTGGAAATTTTTTAGTTAAAATTTGCCTACTCCCTACAGTGCAGGAGAAGACACTTCCTCTCTTCCTTTTTGGCCAGCTAGAAATATCTGATTGTGATTTCAGCCACACAGAAAGAAAAAGGCAATGCCTTCACCCTTTCAGTAGCAGAATAATGGCAAAAAAGAACCTGGTAGATCTTAAGAAAACATATATTCTTTCTAGTTTAGGGCAGCCAATCAGGAATGTTGGAATACTTCCTGAAAAAGAAAGAGTAAACTCATTTTACCTAAATGGGAAGAATTTCACCTTACACTGGCTGATACTTCATGCTGTGATCAACTCCCAGATGCTGTGTCTCAGGTGATTTTCAGTAATTTCCTTAAATTTTATTTGGTTCTCAGTAGATAAGAATAAAAATATCCTGGCTTTTGCTCTTCCTGTCCCTCTAATTGGCAGAATTTCAACCCAAGGCTTTAGATGTTTGACTTTCATTTCTGATGTGTGTGCCAGGAGTAGTTTTTGGCATCTGGCACTTTAATAATAATATTTCCAGTGACCAGGCATTGGATAGAATCAAAGAATTGGCACTGCATTTTGTAATTTTCGCAGAAGCATTTGATTTGATTGACTCTAGAATGCTGATTAGAGGAGATAATGCTATGATGCTCTTGAGGATAAGTCACTTAGCTCAGATTCATGACTGTTTAACAAGAAGAGCACACAGATTTGTTGTACAGGGCAAGGAATCTGGCTTGGCTGAAATGGACTGTGATGTCCGCCAAGACTCAGTCTTCAGACCATGTTTATTGAATTTATTTGTCAATGATTTATTCTTGATTGTATTAAATCTATTTTACAGCTATATAGATGATGCAATGTTACAATATGGTTCTAATTCATTGGCCATGGTAGAGAAGGATTCACATAATTTATGGAGTAAACTTTAAAATGAAAGCCTTTTCTAATGAACAAGAGAACTGCTAGCTATTAATATTTCCAAACAAACCCCAAACACTTTGCAGTCTTTACTCAGTTTAAAAAAGAGAAAGCCCTATGCTGAAATACATACTTAAGTAATGACTTAAGGCTTGGATCAACACTTTCTAGTTACTCTTGAGCAATTTTGTGCTGAAATGCTGTTAATTTGAAGCAGGTATCACTTTAAAAGGTAAGAAGTCCACAGAATATATTGTCCTTAAGCAATAGATGAAGCAAGAAACAAAAAATCTGCAATGTGCTGTCAGAATAATGTTGTCTAAGTTTAGAAGTAAGACAAACAGACTGTGATATCGATACAAAGCTATGTAGATTTGTTTTATGTTAACGCTATGGATAGATAAAATCCAATTTTGCTTTAGGCAAATTTTCAGATTTGTAGCTTGACAGAGTATAAGAACACATCACTGCAGCTTTTATGTGAATAAGTCAACTTACTTCCTCCTCAGTGAGTCTGGAACTATGCAAATTTATTTTATGTTCGGAGAGGCCCCTGGTTATACGAAAACAATGTTGTTGTTTCTTTTAGATTTTAATTTAATATTCTGAGCCTTGGAGGGAGAAATCATCATAGACTCATTTACCCTACAGTCAATGTGACAGTATGGGATGATACATTTAATGCCTTAGCAGTAAGCATTTTGAACAGGCATCTAAAGGTGATAAGAACTGAAATAATCTTTGGAAAAATTCACCTGCATCTTAATTGAATATTTAAAATCTTTCTCAAGGTATAACTGAGAATAAATTATGTAATGATGTGGTAGAAATTATTTGATTTTATACTTCCTTCTGTTTAATATTACCACATATTCTTGGATAGGAGTAGGGCAAGTTTCTTGCTGTGAAAGTCATTTGAGATGCAACACAAAGCATTGTACATTAATGAATTTTATTATCTCCTGTGCTGATATTTTTATGAATGAAAATATAAAGGTATTTATATAGTTCTTTAAAGCAGGTCCTGCTTGAGACCTTCATTTCATATTGGCATCCTCTGTTGTATATAAAATTTTTAATGCTTTATAATTTCATATGGATATTTTAAAAATCAAAGAGTTTTTATATGCAGTGAATAGATTTTATATGGGGGTATGTGATACAACACATTGCTTCTTCAAGGCAGAAATATTTAGATGTGTCTCCTGTCTTTTAGTTTTATGTTTCAGGTTTTGGTTTGAGGGATTTTTGCAATTTTTGACCTACAGAGAGATCCCACTGGATAAATGTCTATGCCATGAAAATCTGGTTATGCTTTGCTTAATATTTTAAAAAGTAAACAGAATTTCCTAAGTCTTGGATGCATGAATTACTGACATCTAAGCCCTCTGTAAGTACTCCAAATGTTGGAATATGCTAATACTGAAAAAGATGTAAAATACATTTATTTTGAAAAATAGTGCTTATTCCATTTATCTGTAGACACAGTTATTTCATAAAACTTCAGCCTCAGTAAGAACAAACAAGAGAGGTTTAGCTCCAAATTTCAGTGACACTTTGATACCTGCAATCAATTAATAAAATTATAAATCAAAATATGTTTCCATGTACACATAAAACTGAGAAATGCATAATTTTTTCATAACTCCAAGTGTATTGAAGTCAAGGCTTAGCTTAGACAGTTTCTGTCATGGATTTTTATCAGAGTTTCTGTTTCCTCTGCCTTCCGTCCTGTCTTCACCTTACTTTTAACTATATTGTCTTCTTTTTCTGCTGCTATAATTGAGTAAAATTGAGAAAATATGAATTCTATTCACTGGAATACCTTATTCAAAACAAGGAGCTCCCATAATAGAAGAACTCTTCTGCCACTCTACGCTAAAAGAGATTAATCCTATCTTGGGAGAATATTGCTGGTATTGCTCCTTGGGCGTCACTAGCCTGTAGTCATATGTACATAAAAAGGTGCTTTCTCTCAAAAGTGGTGGGGGGGAATATACACTGGTTTCAAAGCCAAGACTCTGAGAAAGGTGAGTTCTTGCAGTGCTGATACTGACTAGTGAAGAAGGAAAATCCTGGTGGTCAAGAAAGTTCCTGAATTTAAGATTCAGCTCGATGGAGTTGGCCTCTGGGGAAGAGACAAACGTGTTCTTCATTATCTTTTGCCTGACATTTTAGTTGCCTTAGTCAAGCTAAGGCTAAGGTTGGCAAAACTCTGGTCATAAACAATTATATTTTTAGATTTTCAGATTTTTAAGATTTGCTTTTTAAAACTTGCTTTTTATCTATAGATGATATGGTTTCCTTCAAATTCTTTAAATACTTATTGACACACTTGTTATCTTTGCCAGTTACTTTGAAGATCTTTTGAAAAGATTGCTCTTTGAGTGATAATGAAGATAAAGGTACAGGGTGTTTAACCATTGGAAACTATCACTACTGAAGGTAAGCATGAAAAGAAAATCTCCCTCTTAAAAAGCAGATTTTTTCCTTGTGAATTCACCTGTCAAAGACCTCTTGCACATGCTGAGTTTCTGTTTACTGTGAGCTAGGTTTTTGCATTTACAGGAAACCAGATTATTGAAACTGGGGGTTTGAGAGGGTTTTTTACCAGAAGTGAAAATGCTGTGAGCAGGTCAGTTACAGATCTATTTCAACACCTCATAGGCAAACTAATTTTTCTGTTCAGTTTATACCTTAATTTACATTTTGTGCAATGAATCACTGGGATAACCCTAACGTTTGCATGCCATGACTTTTGAATGTTTAAAATAGAAACCTTCATGTTGAATTGACAAATGGTTTATATTAATATAAAATTAGATTTAGGAAAATCATTTAATCTATAAATGACATCTGGTATTTACAGCTTTAGAGTCTGATGAAGATAGATGCACTAACTTACATGTTTATAATATTTTGTAAATTTGCAAATGCATATTTAAATTGATTGTATCCCTCTCCAATCCTTCAAATGTCACTAGCCCTCTAAGGACCTAGTTCAAAGCCCACTTTCATTAATGGAAAGACTTACAATCTAAATGCATACCCTAAAATTAAACAGAGACTAGAAACATTCCCTAGCTCTGGAATACTACTCTTTCTACTGTTCAAGCATTAAGATGTTCCTCAGCCTGACTTGGGCCTGTGCCAGCTAGTTTTTGGACTCCTGATCTAAAATTTGGATTTTAGATCAGGAGTCAGCATGAGCGAGTGAAAGTCTTGAACAGACACTTTGAGGGCAGCCACCTTGCTCTGGAGGATAAAAGCGTTAAGTTATATAAAGTGTGGAACTGTGTCAATTGGCCTTTGTGTTTCTTTCCAGGTGCTCACAATGTCTAAACAAGCAAGTTTGGGATGCTGGGTTTCCCTGTGTTCTCACAGCCTTGCACTGTAGGGACTGTAAGGCTGTGCTTGAATAGAACGGGTCAGAAGCTCATTTTGATCAATAAGAAATTCTTCATCAGAATGTCCCTTCCAGTCCAAATTAGTGTAGAATTCCTAATTAAGAAAGTACACAATTCCACTACCTCATCCAAGAGCAATAACTGGAGGGGGAGAGTAAAGCCCTGGCTTAAAAAATCAACCACTGGGGAATCAGTAGACTCCAGCCCACTGGAGTCATCTTCTGTGACTTAACATGGTGGTATTTGGGATCTCAGTGTGAGGCAATGTGTAGTACAACAAAGTGCTGTTGTACTCTAAGATCCAGGGTCAAATGGAATCAGACCTTTTAAATTTCAGGTGGTACTTTTGAATACCCAGAAGATTGGGGTCCATATCCCTTTGGCTTGGAAAAACAATATATTTGAAGACAAATATTAAAAATCCCTAAAAACTCAGGACTTTAATCCACTTCCTTGTATTGTATTTCTTTTTTCTGATTCAAGTAGCATCTTAAATGTTTTTGATTTTGACTTATTCAGAAACTTGTCTTGAATTTTAAAGAAATTTTTAAGCAATAGGAAAGGTAAGGGTTATATAGAACTTTTTCCTATGCATGTGTATGTGATTGCGTATAAAAACTCCAGTGAAGAAAATTATATATTCTGCAACAAAGTTACTTTTATTAATTCTTTTTAGTGTATCAGTATTTGTTACTTCTTTTGATGTTAAATATATCTGTTTGCAGAAGCAAGGGATTATTCATGAGGTTCTTTACCACTGGTTCATACAATTTAATTTAATGGCAGTATTTATTATCTGCAAATTTAGACAAAATTTGGGCCTTTAACATTGTTTTGCATGAATGTAGAAAGCAATTATTTATCATCTTTTCCTTCCTATCCATATTTTGCTCAGTAACATACAAAGCCTTTACAGTCTTAGACTTATGTTGGTCTACAACAGACTGTACTTCTTTTATACATATTTTCTAAAAAAGGTAGTGACAAATATGTAGACTGCAAGTTCTGAATATGCTATAGTTATAACTGAAAGCAGATACACCTGAGGCACTTGTTTGTGTGCCTCTTACACAAAGAGGAGTTATGGAGTTTAACACAGCAATAAGAATTTTGTTTGGCTGTATTATGGCAAAAAAGTGTTGCATATTTAATGGAACCTTGCCAGAGTGAGAAATAGTCTCAATGCATCAGAGGCAACAGAGTCCCTGAGACATCCTTGCTAGAATGGGAAAGGATGCATTGTTCCTTCAGTTGTGCTCATGATTCCAGGGACCAGCATCTTCCACGTGTATTCCTCAAGGATTGTCTTCAATGCTCCAAAGTGAGTGTATCCAGGAGAATGAGTTCCTTGCTAATCTGCAAAGCCAGAAAGAGGGTGCAATAGGGAAAGGTAGCATGTGTATTATCTTGCTAATAATGCACAATTCAATATTCTTGTCAATAATGTGCTCTGTACAGTTCTCCAATGCTTTTGTGAGGTTTTTGGACAGTTTTGGCCTCTGAAATCATGACATCTCCAGACACTTCAGCTTCTCATCTCCTTTGCCAAGACAAAATAAATCAAAGAATATTAATGCTAAGACTGGGAATACTCATGGAACTTCTTCATGTTGGTCAATCTATTTTCCCAGTAGTCTCAAGTCTACCTCTATTATCCCTCTTGATGAAACCAAGGGAAAATAAGTTTTCTAACTTGTGCAAAATCTAGGTTTTAACAACCATAGTAAAAGAAGTACAAGTTTTGCCCATGCAAACGAATAATCTCTGTAAGACATATAGGAAATGCTACAGGCATTACATTTTTCCTTTTCTTCATTTTGGTTCAAGTATTTGTGTCTTTATTCAATGGTTCTATTTTGTTTCTCATCTCACTTTTCTCCGTATTTATTTAATTTTTTTCTCTCTTTTTCTTATCTTGTCCTATTAGGAACAGAACATCCTGGCTCTGTTGGATCTGTTGTTCATGCACAGAGCTTTCAAACTCTGATTGAAAATGGAATAAAAATATCATCTGTCCCTGGCTAAAATGTGACTGTTAATTCCACATGCATTAAATGGATACTGTTTACATCTGTTTATACCTGGGCATTGCATGACATGACCTTTTGGTTTTCTGCTACCTCTGACCTTGCCTTTACAAAACCTGCTTCATAACATCTGATTTGAGCAAAAATTAAGTTCCTTGTGTAGCAGACCACCAGTTTCAGGCAGCATAGATGACAACGTTATTGTCTCATTTAAATAATACCTCTCAATAAGATGTTCTCTGAGAAAAAAGGGGAAAATAAAGTTTTTTCTATAAATTATTGGCCAAAGACTATTTTCTGTATGATATATAGAATCTGTTAGGAAATGCAATCTATTTGGAGTACTTTTGTCAAGATAAACAGATCTTAAGTTCTCTATACAATTTTCAAAAAAAATTCTGTAGCAACCCAGAGATGCAAAATGTTTTCATATCACTATTGATAAAAGGAGTCTTAAAAAGGAAAAGAGTTCTCAACAAACTGAAAAGAGACCTGAAATCATTATTGTAAATATCACTAACAATCAATTAATGATATCTGAAATAAATGTGCATAAAGGAAAGCAATATAGAAATGAAATAAAATACAGCTAATACACCCAAAATTGTAAAATTGTTTTAAGAAGAGCCTTTCTCATTACAGCTGAATGTGATTTTCCAGATAAAGGCATTGTAATATGACCCTGTGTGCTGTTCTGTGTGTACAATAAAGCAAGCAAAATTAATCCCTTCCCCTGATGACCTCTAGAAATGAAAACCCATTATAGTAATAATATTTGTACTCAGGCCTTGATGTTTTTGTGCTGAATCTGAATGCCATGAAATGATTGTATACAGTGGCTGATGAGGACACATGTACAGATAAATACATAAATAATCCTCTTTATATAGGTGCAAGGTGACTTTTTAGATCTGGTATGGAAACTAGTTGAAGCCTAATAAAACTGGTAATCATTTTCTTTACTGCTTAGGCCTGAATCTTATTATGTTGAAAGGTCTATTAGGAATTTTTCCCTTTTTAACATGGAATGTATGTAACTGGATATTGTGCACAATTTTCCTGTTTGTAAAACTTGAATTAAGCATTGAAACTTCTGCCTAAGTTACTGGTTTTGGCAATTGCCAAAGTATATAGGATATCAAATACTACAATACATCTTTGTTACCAGTCTGTGGTTCGGTTAGCAAACCCCACTTGAAGGGTAAAAGATCTTTTAAAAAACAACATTATTTAGCTTGGAACAGGAATCAATACTCCATATGATATGGTAATGAAACACAGACTTTGCAACATATTGATGGACAGTGAGAAAGTGTGTGTGGTGAGGGGAGTGGGTGTATTTGTGTGCATGTTGGAGGGACCACAATATTATTAATAGCCTGTAAAGGAGGTTTCTGACATTTGGTAAACACATGAGCACGACACAGAGCACAATAGGAACTACAGTTCAGAAACAATGATACATACATTACTCTGGAACGCCATTAAGTACGTGTAAGCTTTCTTCTGTTAGCATTTGTATTTTCACAGGATGTAGTAGCAAAGCGTTGGCTTTGTGGAAAAGGAGATCTAAAAAGACATCCACATATTGTTTTACTATTCTGCTTTGCTCTTAATGTTTATGTATCTTTCTGATGTGGGCTGTACATTCAAGGCAGTTCAGTTTTGCACAGTCTGGCTTTCTATTTGTCTAAGTGGTAATAAATTCCCATTGATCAGGGCTTAGTGGAAATTAGAACACCCTCCATGTGCCTCAGTCAGGAAGGCTGCTCCCAGCAGACTCTCACTCACATTAAAAGCCCACTGGAATGTTTCAGGATGGTTGGTGTTGCTGCATATTACTTCACAATGTCAATACCAGAAGGCCTATTGATTTGGATAGCTTTCTTTAAATCAAAGAAATTCTTTAGTATTTGAAAATAGTAAAAATGGCCACCAGACCAAAAATAACACTACTTTCTTAGGCTGTCCATCAGCTTGGGAAAACCTTGAATTATTGTACATTGTATTTTTTTTCAAAACCATATACTATGTGTTGTGATTTCAGTATATTAATTGTAAAGATTTATAATTCTAGACTTCATGTGAAAAAAGCTTGAATTTATTAATTGTATTTTATTTCAGATTAAGATTGGGATTTCTTTCAAGCAGTGTGTATATGTATTTAAAGAGTGTGACCTGAAAAAGATACAAGTACATGCAAGATTTATCAGTCTTTCAGACCTGTATTACTCAATGTTGGTCAAGCAGCAGTGGCAGAGAAGATATTGAGAGGTTTCTTTCTAATGCTGACTTCCATATGAGTGTAAGCAGGCTGCTAAAAAGTGAGAGAGAGAAGAGATATGAAAGCAGAAAAGACAGATATTAATTGGAAGGCAATATATGCTATGCTAATATCTGCACACATGAAACTCTTCATAATTATTAAATACCTAAGTCAGTTGCTTAGATCCATATTATAAGGAACTAGCAGTCAAGTTCATCTGTATGCCATAAAGATTGCCAATAAAGAGTGTGATTTGGCTTCAGAGGTGGTTTCTTTTTTCTAAAGAGGTTAGGAAGGCTGCAACTCAGCTATGTATCTAAGTGTGCCATATGTCATGATGAATATGTCATCTCTACATCAGTAGTCTATAATCTAATAGTATTTCCAGTATTTTTACTCAGACTGTTTCCCACCCCTTCTTCTGGGTTCCATTTTCCTTTGCCTGATCCTTCAGGATCCTTCCTGATATTTGCTCATCCCTGCATGTATGACTTACTGTCAGTAGTTGATGAAGGCTACTGAGGGGATAAAGCTCCTTGGAATGGCTGAGAATATGTGGCTGCTTTTGCCTGGGCATTCCCCTTCAGCATCTCTCTGAAGCTCTACTACACTGTTTTCAAATCCTAGTACTACTCCATGAAAATAATGTAACTTTCTCTTCTAGCTCAAAATGTGGGGTTTTTTTTCAAGAGCAGCATCAGTCATGCACAGCCAGTTAAATGAACACTTGTATTCAAATAACTTACTGATTATGCAAAACAACTCTGCCTGTTACGATACACATTCAGTGCAGAAAATTGCTGTGTTATTTGGACTGCTTTTCCCGTCACAATGAAACATCCATCTGCTTACAGCTAAAAGTCCAAGGGCCTGATTTAGTAAAAATTAGTGATCCATCAGATTGATGGGCAATCTGCAGTCTTGGTGCCTTGAAATTTCTTGCATCAGTCACCAGATCATGATTTACTAATAGGGTTTCAGGGCTTGCAAAATAGCACAACTCTAACCACATATTAATATTTAATCTGGCATCTTAAGTGCACCTAACAAAAGACCCCAGAGCTGCTGACAGGACCCTACATTGTGAATTTCTTTAAAAGGAATTGAGCATTTCCATAGTGGTTTCATGTGGAAATCTGAAACAAGGAGAAATACATGACTTAAGCCCTGCTCATGAACTTACAAGCTTCTGAATATCTTTTCTTGAAAAACTGTTTATAGTTTGAGGGTTTTGTTTGTAATCTAGCTTCATTAACATATTACAGAACTTCCTTTGGCCATTTCACTGTCCATAGCTCGCTATTGCAGAGAAATTTCAAAACTCACTTCTATACTATGTGCAATTAAACAGTCTGTTCTTTTAATGCTTAATCCACTTGGCAACTCTAGAAAGGTACTAAATGAGGTTAAAAATGTATAAGTCACAAAGACCTCTTTATAGCCATGAAATTTAGTAATTGAATCTGCACAAACTTAGTAAATTGGGCCCTCTGTGTTTTGGATAGCATTTTAAAGTCGCCAAAATAGGCAAGAAGCTGAATTACATATTGACAATGTTTCTACCATTTCTTCCATTTCATAGTTTAAATAGAGCAATAGAGTGATTTAATAAGCAACTTCTGCTGCTGTCAGATGAATATTCTAATTTTACAAAATGCATATAGTGCGTGTCTAGAAAAATGTTTATTGTTTTCTTCCATTTTCATATGCCATAATTTATGAAAGATGTTCCCAACACCAACTCTAATAACAGAATGTTTATTAGTGTGCAAATGAGGGTTATAAATGATGCTGCTTATCTATGGAACAAAACACAAAAGACAACTTATTAGCAAAAGACAAATTGCTCAGCAAATTTCAATGAGCTGCTATGTTTGTCATGAAAAAAACCTTTTATTTGCACAGATCAATGTTTTTATAATCCATTTAAAATAATATACTTGCCACTAGGTGGCTATTTCTGATCAGATCATTTTACCATTTTAATTACATTTTTAATATCCTGGCTGCATAAACAAAGATAAATTACAAGCCTTGCACAATCTGGCTGCTAGCTCAGGCACAATCTGTAATAATATCAGCTTTTGTTTGTGCCTCCTCTAATTAGATTTTGAAATCTAGGCTTTATCAATCAATAATTTTAATTTCAGAATTGCCTTTTGATCTTACATTTCGTGTTTGTTTGCAGAAAATGATCAGTAGGACAAAGCTGATAATTTATGCAGAAACAATCTCTCAGCAGAGTTACAAGCACATTCCTAGCCATCAACACAACCCGGCAGACTAAGCTTGACACAGGTCTAATTAGCATGCAGATATGTGTCGCCTCATTGGCAATTCAAATTGCTTTTTTATAATGTACCTCAAATTGTGCTACTCAAACATTGTATTTGATTTCCAAAGCCCCCTGGGCATCCCATAATGTCTCCCTTCATCCTGGGTACGAAGCATTTATTGAACAATCTGCTTTGACTCTGGCTATCTTTTCGAAAGCACCCAAACATCATAACCATGGGACCAGGTTTTCCTCTTCATCCGACAGCAACTTGTTCTTCTGCAGGGTGGCGGGTGCCACGTCCGTAGGTTCGGCGATGATATGTTACCTTGCGAGCTCCTGCTCCCACTGTGGCTGCTCTATAGAGGGCTTCATTCCTGTGCCACTCATCTAAAAAGGGGGAGGATGTCTACAGAGCACACATTAATATGCGGCACATAACCACGTCTCTGAATGCCAGCCTTCCATTCTTCATTAAACAAAATGGCTGGATTGCAGTGATTGTTTTCCCCTCCACGCGCGCGCGCGCACAGGCACACACACCACGCACGCAGGCACATACCCACACACCCCCCACACACACGCTGGCTCTCTCCTTTTGTCCCTCATGCACACGCATTCACACACTCATACACACACACACATACACACACCCTCTCACACACACACACACACGTAGCGTGTCACTGTTGGTGCAGCGAGTTACGTGTGAAAAGTTATCTGCGGCATGCGTGACACGCAAGGAGATTCCTGCCAACGTCAGGGCCCTTTTTTGCCATGCAGCAACAAGTGGCAGAATCAATGGTTGTACAGTTATTCAGCAATGTAATTCATTTCACTGGCTTTGGCTCCCAGCCAGATCCGCCATCTGTCTCTTGCTCTCCCTCTCTCTCTCTCGCCTGAATTTGTCCTACATTTCGTAATGTTACGTGCTTGCCATCCTTATTCTATGTCAGAGGTACAGCACGAGCCTCACCCCCGTTCCGACGTGGAGTTCTGTGAGTTCGGTGGCACTTTGGATATTCCACTCCAGTGCCATAGGAAGAAAAGGGTAAGGAAAGAACAGAGGGGTAGCTGAAAAGAGAATGGTGCACTTCTATCTGAAAGCCAGTGCCTCCGCTTTTTATTTAAAGCATTGATATGGATCTGTCTCACATGGGAACTTTTCCTGCTTCGTTAGAGTATCTTCGTTTTCTTTATTGGATGCTGGCACTGTACGCCACTGCACAGCTCCGTGGAATGCCTGCTGTTGGATACTTGCAGATCCCTGCCACCAAGCAACCTCCTGCATTGGAAATCGGGTGACTACTCCAGGATCTTATGCGTGCTTGCTGTTTGAAGCTGCAGAAAAGTGAATAATCAATTAAGTATTGATTTCTTGTAAGATTTGGTAAATTTCAAAGGCAAGACAAAGAGGATGGCTTAAGGAAAGCACTGCAGGGACTTGGCGTAAATTAGACAACTAACAGCAGTGCAGAATAAAATAACACCTCAACTGAATATTTCCTTGGAAGAATTAGCACTAGCTATTGGAAGACGATGGTGGATTTAATCAAGACGGCAGGCACGCTTGAGTTTTAACCGTGAACCTGAAAGAGGAGCTAATTATAACCACCTTTTTATATGGAGCTAATTTGACTGAATGGATGCAAATGTGCTTTATTTATGGATGAAGAAGCAAGCCTTACAGCATTGACTTTGGGATCATCGCATATGCTAAGCTTTACAGCTTCTCTAAAAGTCAAGCCTACAGTACATTTTTATTTACTGAGAAGGTATTTATATGTAAGCATAAGCTAGCCGTACAAAAGATTCATCAGAACAATGTACTGTGTGGCACCGAGGATCTAATTATAATTTTGCAGCATTTCATGTTTTCTCTAATTTGGTACTTTTCAACCCTCGCTTGTGATGGGCTATAAATGGGACAATAAATGTATGATTTAAACTGTTGTGATTTTCACTGTATAGTTTATTAATCGTACTGTAGTTTTCTTAACGTGTTTTTGAATTATTCAGCAGTAATTTATAATGAAAGAAGCAGAAATGGTGGGGTGGTTTTAAATTCATTTATAATCTTCTCACAGATCTAAATGTACAGGTTCTACCAGCCGATGAGCTCTATAATTATGAAAGAATGTTAAAATTTTCAGATAAATGGGGCACTGACTTTACAATGGGCACAATATTGTATAATCAGTAAAAGGAAGATTGTTATGTTTTGACTCTGTGGAGAATGGTCTTGGTTAGTTAACTCCTTCTATGCTGATAATGATAAGCAAATGTACTTTATATAAGAAAATAGGGGGGGAATGTAATGCATTGGTTTGATGTTTTGCTAGTCTGAAACCTTAGCATATTTTTTTTCCATTTATTTCCATTTCTGTTACTTTTCTTTTCCCTATTTGCTTCTCTGGGTTTTGTCGAGGTTTTTTTTCCTCCTGTCTTGCAATCTACATTCCCTGAGCAACCACAGGAACCAAGTTACATTAAGCTTCAACACAAAGACGATGTAAGAATAATGAATCCTCATTTGCATCGACATTTGTATTCAGATTTGCCAGGCTATAAACTTGGCAGATCAAGCGGAATATTAAGTAGAGGCTTCCATGGTAAATTGCGACTCTTGCAATTGCTGAGTCGTTTTTCCTATTTTTTGCATGCGTGTGTGTGTACGTGTGTGCGTGCGTGTGTGTTTGTGTGTGTGTGCATGTGTGTACATGTGTGTGCATGTGCATATCTGTAGTGCCAGGTGAATCTCATGACTACTTGGTTTCTCAGAAGCACATTGGCCCTCTTTCAGTATATGATGTCAGTTTATGCAAAATGAAGCAGAAATACTCAAGCAGTAAGCATTGTAGCTGAAGATACAGCATGACATATGAATTAAGTATTCACTTGCTTTTCTAGAGACTGTGTGAAAGAATTCCTCAAACAAATAGATAAACACTATTGCAAAATCACACAGATCTTTTGCATCAGCTGGAGGTTTGATTTCTCTGCATGTAGAGCCCAAGGCAAAAACTCTAAGGTAGTGTTGAGCATACCTGCTGCATTATGCTGTTTTATTTGTGGTGGTGCTGCATCTGTGCATGTATGTTTCCATGAAAAACTTTGGCCTTGGTGCACCTACCATCAGCTGCCCTTCGCTTTGGTTTGGTTGGGCTGTCTCCAGCTTTACAGCATGTGCAAGAACTAAGTTGGCCCTTCTCTTCCAGAGTTGGATATCAAACCTTTTCCTTCACTGATATTTGCTGAAGAAAAGGTGGTACTACTTAATCCATTTCCTCAAGAAAGGGGAAACTTCTGGATGAACCTCTTTTAGAATTAATAACTGCAAAAATGGAGCATTTACCTTATAATTCTCCTGTTTAACTTTGTGTTATTGATAGTAATTTATTTCAGAAGCAGTGAAAAAATGTTTAGTCAACAAGTGTTAAAGATGCTTCAAGACTGACTTTTGCTATCCATAGATTTTCAAGTATTTCAACAAAGTCCTCTGGAGAGATTTTATGACTGTCACTGAATTAGGCAATGCAGGAAAAGATCAGGCATGCAGAAAATACTTCCAGTCTCTTCTTTTTGTATGCATCCCCTTCCTAGCACGTCCATAACCACAGACCTAGCAAGAATGTCACACAGTCCACAGTGTGGGTTTTCACAGTTTATAGTTGGGTTCCATGTTAAAAATGTACAATTATAGAAAAAAATTCTGGAACTTGTTCCAATCCTTTCTAAACAAGTTAAAGGACTGATTTTAAAAACTTTATCAGTTGATGGTCATTTAGCTAATCCATTGAAAAAGCAGGTGCAATGCAATGGCTGAACCTGTTGTAAAAAATATTATACTGTATAAGTATTGGCTACAATTTCAGCTGAGAAAGCTGTGTCAGCTTTGTTTTCTATAAAAATACACAAAACCCTAATACTGTTTGGATTTACTTTAATTTTGTTTTTACACTGTAATGGGATAATTGATGATGCAGGAAATGGTCTGTTGTAATGCAGTGTTCACTGAAGGAGGAAGATGATGCTCTTTTCACATAGAACAGCAACTTGAGGCAAGCAAAGGCAACCATGCATCATTACTTGTTTGCTATTGTTGAGAAGCTTCATAACTATATTCTTTTACTATGAGTGAAAACATGGAATATGTTTCTTCCTTTGAAAGACTATCCTGAGCTACATTTCCAAAATGGTGCTTAAGGTAGAAGGGAAAGGTAGAACTTGCAAGGTATGTTTCGTACTTTGCCTCCTTATGCATATCATCTTGATGAAATTATATTGAACTTTGTTGTTTGGGTTCATATATGTACCTTACCTCCTGCTAATTGTTTTGAAAATTTGCCCTAAAACAGCTAAAAAAGTGTCTTTTTCTGAGAAAGGAAAAAAAAATCTCAGTAGCTTTCATAAAAAATGAAATTTTTAAAATTTGAAAATATATATAAGTTCCAAATTTATAAAGAATAACAGAATAATAGACTGCAATGTTTTTTTTATAGAGGCATTTGCAATAGTCATTCACTAAGTGAATCCTTTGAAAAATTAATGACTTTGGGGGTTTCTTTATCCCCATTAAAAATTTCCCAATTTCTTGTTCCCTGACTGTAGAACCCAAAGAAAGGAGAGAAGAATGAAAAGTACTTTAGGCTCAAAAAAATTTATCATATTCACTGACAAAAAGATAAAAACACCTGGAAAAAAAAAAATGGAAGGTAGGAGCCTAATATTTCCTGGGAGAAACTCCAATCTGTTGTCAGGCCTTTTATGTGTACAGTGTTGTTGAGTAAAATACTAGAGTGCTACATATTTAAAAAATGTAGTGTGTGATGTATATTTGCCACCACTGGACAGAGTGATGGCAGGCAGGCAGTGCAGGTATAGCGTGTGGATGAAAAGCTCAAGGCCTGTTACAGTATTTCAGTCTAGCTCATTGTGTTGCTGAAGAATTTAAGATTCCAACAATACAGAGCTCACTACATACAGCAAGGGTCAGATCTGCTGGCCCATAGCGTTTAAAGGGAAGCTATAATTTTTTGCTATTAGTCCTCTGATCAAAGATCCTTTTGTGTAACCTACTGTTGTGATGAATATCACTAAAGTGTTGTATTTCTTACTGGCAGCTTGGTTGTCTGTTTCTCTCATTGGTGTGGACTTATTTTGGGACTGAACTGTAAGTTTTCTGCATCTGCAGGAATGTAGTTTCTTAAATGGCATTTTTCAGATTACTTTGTTAATGAAACAGTATTATGAACTTGGACAATTTAACTGTTTCTCTTATATAGCCAGTACACCATTTCCACTTCAAGTTTCTGGTTTTTGACTAAAACAGAAATGACTTCTAAAATGAGCCAAGAGGTACATATGCAAACTAGAGAGTAGAAGGGATAAAGGACTGAGACTCAGAAATGGCTTTTGCACTTTCTTTTTATAAATGATGAGAGTTAAATCTTTCTTTCCAAGGTGAAACACCTGTTCTCCTTCTTTATGGTTCCTTCAGTGGTCTGTCTTTTGAGACACCAAATCTGTAATCTCTGTGCACATTTCAGTAATTTACGACTAAAAATTGAATATTTTGTGCAAGATCTTCTAGTTTTGCTATAGACTTTGGTGCAAAAGAGTAATCCACTGAAATGTGCTGAATGCCCTATTTTGGCATCCAATAAAAAGTTCATGCTTTCCTTAATAAAATAATTATGCTTTCAGTATCACCAGCTTTCACACAGCAAACCTTTTAATTTAATTGCCAGAACTGAGTTATCCATTTTCAATTTCAAGATGTTCTTCAATTACTAGAGACAAAATTTTAAAGACTATAAATATTGCTAGATAAGGAATAAACTGAATATGCACAAAATTCCCTCAGAACTAAGACCCTTTTTTGTGGTTTGTTACTTATTGAATCTTATATCAAATCACACTGTAATCCAGTAATTTGTGTTTATATAGGATCTAGCATAATAATATTTCAGTTCTGATCAGTATCATAACATAAATAATCCTAGAAGTGCATAGTTTTAGGCAACAGACAAGCTTTCCAGGGTGGCTGTTTATTTGCATAATCAACACTGTCTCATTTAGTTTAGTGGTTACTGCTTTTGGCAAAATTCTGTGGCCATTAATTGTCCTTTGAATTTCATTGGGAATTTTGCTTAATGAGAACAGATTTTGAGGCAAGGTCAGCTCTCTGAAAACCATACCAACCCACACTTCACAGTGAGTCACAGAACAAGCAGCATGGAAATCACTTCACTCTGCACTGAATTTGGCCAGCTCTAGGGTTGAATTCAACATTTTGGTAACAAAACTCACCAACTGAGCACAGGGGAAGGCTGAGGAAAGGAGAATCTAATTTTTGAATTTAGGTCATTTCAGTGCATAGGTTAGAGAAAGGAGAAAGCTTCTGTGCAATGAAGGAACAATCCTGTAAGTTGATAAAACAAGCGCAAGGAGATGGGAATTGAAACAGTATTTTTACTGCTAACCTAATGTCCATCGTTAAAAGAAAGAAAAGGATGCAGAACACAAATTCCAGCCATTACAACTTGCAATGTATTAGTACCAGTTTCTCCTGGATTCATAATTTACATTGGAACCTGCAATGAATCATGGCACATAGAAGTGGTCCTAGGCTGCAGAAGATAAATCTAATGACACATCAGCTATTACTAATTTAGGGCTGCCTGCTTCTGCTCTCAGTAATGAAAGTTGAGGTTTTATGAGAACTGCACTGGAAGCTTTATTTGGGCTTGTTCACAATACACTGAAGTTACTTTTGCTGTACTATGCCACAGTCATAAACACTGAATAGGGCATTTTAAATATCTGAAGTATTCTGGAGCCATATTAAATTTAAAGTTTTTCCATCCTGACCTAAGTGTTCTCTTAATAATAGTCAGTATAGAAGTTGATCTTTGCAGTTAAAAAAGTATTTGATTTTTCTTTTAAAAAATTGAAGTTTTTGCATATGAATTGTCTAGATAAAAAAATCTAATTTCCTCTAAAGCACTTACAAAATATAAATAAAATGCTGCAAAATAGAGGTTAAAAAGGATCCAGCTATGAAATGTGTCTTCTTCATCTTACATTTTTCAAATTCAAATTAGATTTTCCTTGCATTTGTGTCCCAGGAAACCAGTAAATTCCCCCCTGAAAATCTTTGCAGCCAGAATGATCCTAGTGAATGTTCAAGCCACAGTAAAAACATGGGGATGAGTTGATATCCCACTGATGCTTTCAGACCCCTCTTCACAATTAACACGCCCAGTACACCAAAAGATAGAGGCACACAATATGTTGAAGCTGTTGGTCAGAAATCTGAGTCTGAGGGGAGAAGGAGAAAAGTGCCCCAGGGCAGACCCACACATGTTGTTGCATCATAGAGAATGAAGTGGGGAGTCCTAGCAAAAGAAAATTTCCCCATAGGTCCACTTAGATAACACAGGTAGAAGGAGACAGCAGTCTTTTAGGAAAGTATTATGAAAACGCAAGACGATACAGAGCTTTACAGTACAGGAAAACATTATTTACATTATTAAGCACTGCAACTATTTTAGAAAGAAAAAACACAAAGTACTTCCTTGGACCAACAACTGACTTTTTTACTCTTTTTCCACAGCTTCACAAATTTTCTCAGTACTACTTTGTACTGCACTTTCAGCAATATTCTGTATGATTTTTAAGCTCCAACCATCAAAATTGTTTTCCATTTCTCATACATACTACTTCAACAGTGCTTCTTCTTATACATAATGACTAGTGCTGTCTGGGCGACCCGCTGAAAGTGTTTCAGAGTTTCTCAGCAGGATGAAAGTTAAAAACAGAAAGAAGTTGTAATCTTCTTGATTATTTGCAGGGAGATCACAAATTGAGGGAGAAGGTTATCTTGTTCTCAATAAAAATGAGGGATTGGGAAAAAAAAATTGCTTAGCATCCTGTGGGGGATTTTAACAAGTCACCTGCTAGTTTTATCTCAGTTATGGATTCCAATCTTTTGTTCAGTCATTTTGTTCCAAATGACTCTAAGTTCTTGTGTTTCTTATTACTTGCATTTTCTTTCCAATTTATGTTTTAATCTATTTCTACAGCAGGACACTTCCAGATGTTTCATTTTGTGAAGTGTTAAGCATCTTAAGCATACGCAGATCCTCTGACCTGAGCACCACATAGGCTTTGCTTAAAATACCTTAGTACTTCTTGAAGACTCAGTTAGCATGTTCCATATAATTAAAAACAGAGTACAATGGTGGTTATTCCTGAGTTTTGCTTTTATTGGCATTTTGCATTAAAGCAAAAATAAACCCTTAAATGAGCTAAATCCAAGATTTTGAGTCTGGCAAGATATTTGCAACTTTTTTATTAAGATTGGTGGTGTCCATTTAATAGAGTCATGACTGACAGCACTTTCAAAAATCAGGCCTCTGTCCAGCTGTTGAAAACAGCAGTCTCCAAACTTTAACTTGCCTTTTGAAAATATCAACTTCCGTCAATGCTGCATTTTAAACTTCATGTCTTATTTCTTTAAAAAAACAAACCATCATTCATGTTGAATTTATCTAATCCAAAAAAAATCCCCCAAACCTTAAACTGGTTATAATGTTCATTTTGCAGTAACTATATATTGATGTGCAATTAAAATGAAGATTTCTACTATTCAGGCTGTTAATATTGTAGGAAATGCAATGCAGAGAAATGTAGCAGAAACAGTGCTTATTCCTACCCTGAAAGGGCAATACTAGAGAGAGCTGGCTTCAGCAGTGTTATAGTCAATACAAAAAGGGAGGAGTTTCTTCAATTCAAAAGAAGAAAAAATATTATCTTTTTATCATCAAATCATTTAGAAAAGAAACCACAGGTGGGAATCCTGAAAGCTTACATGAGTCAGAAAGGTCAAAAACCAATTTCTGACTTGTTGAAGACACCCTCCTGGTTCTTTGAAGTGTGATTTTTTTTTTTCTACTGGTATTCTTGGCCAGCCAGGCAGCTTATTAGACAGTCAGACTGCTTCATGTGACTATTCTAAAGACTGTGTTGGCTTCTTATATGCAGCGCTATTTAGTTTAAGGCTTTATCTGTGAAGGTTATTTGGTTTGTATTTGGTGGTATCTCTCAGCCCTAAGATTTGCAACTTACAAGCACACCAACCTCTGTAGATCTTCAAAACATGGTGGGAAATCCTATAATTTATTTTAATGAAGGTGCTCACTTACTGAAGAAAAAAAATACCAAATAACATTTTAGAGTAGGGATATGTTTTTGAATGTCTAAGTGCATAATATGACATGGCCATAATAGTATACTTGGTAAAACTGTTAATAATTGCTAAGTCAAAAACTGTTAATAACTGCTAAGTCAAACAAATATTTCTAAATAATGCGTCTAGTCTAAGCATTAATTTTTGTATTGCATCTCCAAGAATTTGTCTCCCAAAATATGTAGCATATCTTACATTGTAAGTAAAGCAAATGGAAAGAAAAGATTGAGAATAGATAAGGGGGCAAAATCACTTGATACCCGGCCACTTGATAGCAGTCACACTTCCCATGTCAAATGGCATAGATTTTTTTTTTGAAAAATTACTTTTTGGAAGGAACTGGGGGGAGGGGCAGAATAAAAAATTATTATTACCAGTTACAGTCCTGAAACTTCACTTAAATGCCTTGCCAAAAATGGAGAAAATAAAAAATTAAATTGCAAAAAATAGTAAAAGTACCACAAAGGCAAAATCTCCTGATTTTTTTAATATACATTCATGATTTTAGCAACATGTCTCTGTAATTTCTGTAGGAATCTGTAGCATTTAATAGCAAACAGGACTGGGGGAACATTCAGTGATAGACAGGAGTGAGTCCCGAAAGACAGCTTGTATTTTTGATTTAGAAACAACCTTTCTTTTATCTGGACCTGACTGAGTCAAACTATTTTTCTTACTTGAATAACCTTTTCTGAGATCCACTTTTATCTTGAAGCAGAACTACACCATTTGTAAAGGGGTGAAATACCTGACTACAGTTTCTAGTTTCAATTTTCCTTATATAAAACATTAGAGATCTGTCCTTATTTATAATTCTTATTTCACTAAAATTTTACCTTGAACATTTAGATTTAGTATACTTACTCTAGAGTACTAGTAGGAACAAGTTTATTATGAGCTAGTATATTGTTGTTTTCTTAGAAAAGGAGGTAGGACATGTTGACCAGAAGTTGCTGTGGTATCAATTGCAAATGACCCAGTGAAACTTGGAGAAAAAATACACACAATCTACTTTCCCCAAGAGAAAAAAAAAAAAAAAAAAAAGAAAGAAAACCAAAACCTACTGCATTTCAGCTGAAGGTTTGCAAATCATTTTGTGAAATACTAACCTTTCATCGCACTCGACAGATCCTAGTATGTGACAGTATGAATCTTCTAATCAAGCTGCTTAAAACCCTCTGGCCATGGCTTGACAACACAGTAAATCTTACTTCAGAGCTCTTGATCTAGGACTGGAAATGCCACAGCCACGTGACGCAAAGCACTCATTTGGTACACGATCATTACTATGTCATTACTATGTTTGTACCAGCAACCTTTGTTGGATCAGATGTCATTTTTCCTCCTACAGGTGACTTGAAACTCCTATAAGAGAAGAAAAATTATATAAATGCCATACTGTATCCTTTGAGCAGTTCAGCAGTAATGCAATGGCATATTGATATTGAACAAAATCAAGTAAGTATCCAATAGTGCAGAAATCTAGTATAAGTGGAGATAGAAATTGCAGCCAGGAAAAAAAAAATCCTGTACAAGGGTATTCCAAAATATATGAAATGGCTAGAAGCACTGAAAAGCCAAATATTGAAGAATCATCCTGAAATTAATTTTTTGTTCTACCTAATGGAGCTTCCTAAAATTTTGAGCCTACAAATTCTACCACATAGGGCTCAGTACTAGTAATATGAGTAAGATTATGCAGTATGAGATCCTAAAAATATTATCCTTTGCCATATGTAGGATAAAAGTTTGGGAGTTAATATTTTGGGGTTATTTTTTTTCATTTGCTACCGGATGTTGACCAGAAAGTTGGAAGGGATGACATCCTCCCACAGTAAGTTCTCACTGCTTTTCACTGCCAAAGTTTTCATGATAATAGTCAAAATTTATACCAACGATTGTCCTTGACTGTGCTTAATAGTAAAACAAGATGGAAAGAACATTTTCAAGAACAAATTGTTCATTTGTATGCAAACTACTTGTCCTGAATTTTTCAAAAACCTCTTGCTTTTGCCTTACACCCACGCCAGAGCAGTTCCAAACTATTAAGTTTCAGCACACTTAATTCTTATTGTTCCTGGCATGGCTTGTAGAAGAAAGGGATTCTGAGGAGATTTCAAATCTTGCGTGCAGTGTAACAGTTGTTTACAACCTTGCTGAGCTCTATCAGTTAGCATCCTGCTTCATAAGAACATGCTTGGTACTGCTATATTTTAAATACAATTTTACTCATTTTTTTTAAATAAGGAAGGATTAACAGATGACCTAACAGTTATTAATAGTCCAAATAATAAGGCCGCTTCTTATTTCATTGCAGTTCTTAAGTGCTAATGCATCATGATGCCAAATAAGTTTACACTTGAATTTCAGGAGTTCAAAGCAACTAAATAACTGTTCAAAGACTTTTGAATGTGAATGTATTAGTCAAAACTGGAAGATATTCAAAGGCAAATTAAATCCAGAAAGTTACAATTTTGAAAACAAGTTAGGTAAATTAAACGATGTTAAAAGGAGAAGCTGAAGAAGCAATAAAATATGATTGGAATATATAGATTAAATAAGAATTTTGAAACAGTTTTGTGAGATTTTCAGGAGAAAATTGAGTTATGCCTGCTTTTGGTTTTGTTCATGATGATGGTAGGAAGAAAAGGAGTATAAGTGATTAAGGCATTATTGTAATACTTTAAAGAACTTGGATAACTTCCTGACAACTTTAAGCCTTAGGAAAAAAAAAAGTAGCTGTAAATACCTGTTTTCCAGCCACTATCTGTGACATCATACTTCTTAATAACAGAGTCTTGAAAGAGCCATAATTTTTCAAAATGTCTTCTCTAAGCAAAGCTTAGAGATTTCTTTACTTGGAAAAGAGAACTAAAAGGTTGGGGTATTTTTGGCATTGGTTTTATGTTTGGAACTTCAGTACATCTGGGTATCACCCAATGTGGCACTCAATCAAATCAAATGTGGCACTTACCTTACTGGTGTTTGAATGTTCTTGACTTGATGGAAGTGAACTGGAAGTCCATTTCTCTGACTGTTGTGGAGAATCACAGCCAGCAGCTATGGTCATATTTTCCTGGCTATTAGGAATGTGCATTGACTAGAGGCTTTTCTTCCATCTCATGTGTGTAAGGATGAGAAATCCCAGCCTTTCCATTCCAAAGAGTGCAAGATGCCCATGAGGTTGACTCTTTTCTCCAACACTCACACAAGGGCTGGAAATAAAGTGGTTGAAGTCACTCTGTAGCTGGAGTTGCCAAGGCTTTGTCTACCCTGTTTCTGAAGAAAAGCCAAAACAGAGGCTGGTATTTTTCAACTTTTTTGTGACCACTTGATGTGCAGCTCCTGACTTCAGAGGTAAGTGTCATGTAATGGTGCTTCCTGTAATGGCAGTCAGATAATTCTGTATGAGTACAGTTTAAACTATCAACTGGAAGTAGTTTAATAGATCTAATAAATAGATATGACCACTGTCCTTATTCTGGCTTTCTTCAATGATGCTAACTGTAACTTTATATTTTTAAGCACCAGCATAGTAAAAGTTTAGTCATATTTTTCTCTAAGTTTGCTTAAAGAAAGTGGGTGTGCATATCTGCCTCTGTGTATACTACATCAAAATAGATTTTCAAAGTGGTAACGTGAAAGATACAAGTAAAGTGTTCAGAGATTGGCTGTAGACCTAATCATATGTCTCATATTGAAAGAAAACTACTTGGCTGTATTTGTCTCAAAGACATTTTGGCAGCTTTTCATTTGTGTTTTTTGCCAGTAAAAGACATCAAAATAAGTGCAAAGATCTTTTTTCCCCTAAACTGCCAAATTAAAACATTTGCTGTCAGTTCCTTCCAGTTCATTGCTCTTTCACAGAATCATAAAGTAACCAACTATGTGAACAAAAAAAAAGTCTGATAAATATTTGTGTTGGGCTTTTTTCAATCAGAACTTCATGGAGATGTGTTGGAAGGGACCTTAAGAGGTCACCTAACCTACACCCCTGCTCTGTATGGGATCAGTTACACAGCATTACTGGCAGACATTTGTCTAATCTTGTTTAAAAATAGCCATTACAGGGACTTCCCCAACCTCACTGAATAACCTGTTCAAATACTATTCGTCTTATAAGAATGTTTTTCCCATTATTTATATTAAAAAATTTTGCATGCAAATACACTGCTTACTTCTTTCCTTACCACCATGAAATATCAATAATTGTTGACTACTCTTTTAACAATAAATTGATTTATTTGACTTTTTTGACAATACTGTTCTTTCCCAGTTTATATAGTTCTGTTGATTGTCTCAGTAGCTATATATATATAACACTGGTCTAGTTCGTATAGAGTTTGACTCTGTCATCTTTAGTGAAAACAGATCTTTGCCAGTGAATCTGATACTGCATTACATGATACCACATTATATGCATATATATATAAAAAAGAGAATAAGTGCAACTTTTTGGGAAATATATTTCAGAATTTCAGAAATCTGGAAGTATATGCAATATATATTTACATAGTTGATATTTGTACTTGCTGTATATATAGATGTGTATATATATATATATATGTATGTATATATAAATACTACAGTGTAGGCAAGAACAATACAAAATTATGAATAAACTAAGAATACAAAAATTCATTTCATATCCAGAAAGAACTTCTATGTCTTTGGGATAGTCACATTCTGCCTAGTGGCCATGGTAGAGAAGTGTGGATCAGCTTCAGGCTAATTATGTCATAGTCAAACATTATCTTTATGTGTAAGACACAAAAGTGTACAAAGACACACGTACATGCACAAAAAAATCACACACCACTTGTGCTTCTGAGCTTCTAAAACAGAAACAGAGAAATACTATGAAAAATATGTGCTTCAGTTTGGTTCAGATTTTTTAACCAATGATCTTTGAGCAGGTTCACATTTTTTCCCATACAGTTCAACCAACCATCATCAAAATGAGTAGCAATGAAAAGAACTGCAATATCAAAAAAAAAAAAAAAAAAAAAAAAAAAAGGCTTTGAAAAACCTTAAAGTTCTGAAACATTTGATCCAACACATGTTGTCCACAGGCCTTCTTAAAGAGATTTCCAAAAGGGGAAAGATATCCTTCTAGTTCCAAATACAAATCTGGAAAAAAGGTCAGAAGGGGAGCAAGCACCCTCATAAAAACTAGAACATTTGGGTCATTTTCCCACAATATGATGTGTTTTCAAAGTCTACCCCTCATTTTATGGCTTCTAGTTTTTATATTCTTTGGTGTTTCATAGCTTTTTTTCTTTCATGTAACATGTAAAAAATAGTGTTCCATGTCTTAACAAATGAAAGAGTTGTAAGATTTCATCCTTGGTACTGCTCCATACTCATCATTTGTATAGGATTAACACACTCAGAAGCACAGAGATACTGAGTTACAGCTTCATCCTCCATAAAAGAGACCACATTTTTATTCGGGGAAAAAGTAGTATCAAAGTACTTTCTAGTTCTTTGCATGCACTTGTTTAAAGAAACTTTTTCTCTCTTTCCTTTTCCCTATATGCCTCCTCTGCTCACCAACCTAAGAGAAAGTGTTGCTTTGATTAACTTGTGTCTGTAATGTTGTAAGCCTGTTCTCTAAAAGATCTGTTTGGACTCAAACTTGTAAAATTTTTTTTGAGCATTGTCCAATGATCCAATCAGTCCAAAATAATAATGCCACAAGCAATTCTTTTTTGGGTTTTTTTTTGTATTTAATGCCATGGCCTGAATTTACAAATCCAGTCTTACTTGATATGTATCTGTAGAGAATGAAAAGAACTTTGATAGTTAAAAATGACTGCTTTGTTAAAAACCTTACTGTCTCCTCGTTTGATTGTCACCTTCGAAAGCATTTTTAAAATGTGACAAAGGTGAAAAAGGATCTCAGAGAGGGGCAAGCTGTAGGCAGCATTTGAATACCTGGGGATCTGCCATATATTTCTACCAACACATTGGCTTAATGAAAAAATGAACGAGTTCCTATTTATTGATTTTTTTTCACTATTTATGAATTGAAGGGAGAGTCTGAGATCATGTCATTACAATAGGATCATAAATGAAACCTGTCCACAAGTTCTCATTAAAGATGCATCCACATTTTCATTTTGGTTCATGTTTTTCTGGACTGGTATTACTAAACGCTCTTTACCTTGAATATAGTTTTTACCCATTTCAACAGGTACATCCACGTTTCCTACTGCTTGTACTTTTCCTAATATAAGATGGTTAACAAAGGAATAAGAGAGAAGTATAAAATATTAGTTCTCTAGGAAGCACATTACAGAAGACATAGCTGAGATGTGACTCACGGTGTGGTGTGTCAGTTGATGATGACAAAGGTCCATTGTTTTAGAACAAAGCCTTTCACCTTGGAGGGAGCTCTGTTGGGCACACTATGGTCTGGATGAGTGAATGGGAATCGACAACTGAGCCCTGCTGCTGCCCCTTCAAAACATGGCCACAGGGTAGAGAGACAGCAGTGTCTATTTTCCTTCTCCTGTGCATGGAGCGCCCAGAAGTGAGGGCAGTGGGGAAGGTCTCAAGGCTGAGATGGCACTGAAACCTGGGCATTTTGCATCACACCATGACAGCCATACAAACTAACAGGCAAAAATAAACTTACCTGGAAGCAGCCCAGTTAGAACTTGTTGGAAGAAAAGAAACATAGGTTGATTGAATATGGTTCCTAAAGAAAAGAACCATAAAGCTCGTGGCACATTTAGGAGTTCTTTCACCAGCATGACTGAAATGAGAAAAATTACTTTGGAAACTGTACTTGCAAATTAGAAGGGAGAATATCCATGTAAATGTACTGGCTGATAGCATTTATAAAGGATTTGAAGCAGGTATGTGCAAACACTTATAATGTCAGGTTCTACCTACTAGAGAGCTCCATGTTAATTTTATTAAGCTTTATTCCTAGTTACAGCCATGGTTTGACACTGGCCAAATGCCAGGCACCCAAAAATCCACTCACTCATCCTCCCCTGCTACAGCTGGGCAGAGAAGAGAAAAATTTAAACAAAGAGTTCATGAGTTAAGGACCAGGACAAAACACTCCAAGGGCAAAACAGGCTCAACTTAGAGGTACAAAGTAAGCTTATTACTAACAGAGTCAGAGGAGGATAATGAGAAGTAAAATAATCCCTTAAAAAACACCTTTTCTTCCCCCAACCCCTCCCTCTTTCCTACCAACAGCACAGGCAGACAGAGGATGGGGATTATGGTCAGTTTGTCACTCAAGGTTTTCTTCTGCTGCTGAAGGAGAGGAGTCCTTCCTCTGTGAGACCGTGGGGTCTCTCCCACAGGAGACAGTTCTCCATGAACTTCGCCATCATGGCTCCAAACCTCATGAGCAGCAGTCCTGACAAAACTGCTGCAGTGTGAGTCCCTCCCATGGGCACACAGTTCTCCCCAAACTACTGTGGCTTGGGTCACTCTTCCATGGGGTGCATTCCTCCAAGGACAGGCTACTCCAGCCTGGAAGCAAGGGCCCCCTCTCTCCACCGGGTCTCCCACTGGATCACAGCCTCTTCAGGCATCCTCCCGCTCCAGCATGGGCACCTCCCCCAGGGGCTGTGGGTGGATCTCTGCATTCCCCGTGGATCCCCATGGGCGGCAGGGGCAGAGCTGCTTCACCATGCTCTCACCATGGCCTGCAGGGGAACTCGGCCCCAGTGCCTGGAGCAGCTCCTCCCCTCCTTCTCCACTGACCTTGGTGTCTCCATGTTGTTTCCCTCACATGTTCTCACTTCCTTTTTTTCTCTGGCTGGAATTCTAACTGCCCAACCACCTTTGTTTTGACTTCTTATATATGTTATCACAGAGGCATTACCATCATCTCTAATTGGCCCAGCTTTGGCCAGCAGCGTGTCCATCTTCAGAGCCATCACAGACTGGCTGTGCCAGACATTGTGGAAGTTTCTAGCAGCTTCTCACACCAGGCCCTGCAAAACCAACACAATTACACACTAACAAATCCTAATGCTTAATCTTAAATACAACGAGGCAAAATGTGGCTATGACTTGCGAGGCTTTTCTCATAGCTTAAACAGCAAGAGTTTAAATGAGCTAAAAATAAAAACAATGGAAAAAGAAAGATACCACCAAGAATAATCTATCTCATGTTGTGAAATTAAAATCCAGGATTTAAGGGACATGAACTGCTTTGATCTGGTGCTATCTATTGTATTCTACAGTATTTATAGTACCTATGGACAAAAAAGGGTGCATTTAGAACTGCACATCAGTCTTCACTTAGAAGTGCTTTATTTTGTCTAAGTCACACCCTAACATAATTTTAACATAGCATTTGAAGTTAATTATAGTGTATCTAGGAAACACCCTGTATTTTATTGCAAGGCTGAATATGCCAAAGGTTTGGGTGCTTCCACTGCCAGCAGCTAGTAACACAGTAAGAAAGTCCAGCTTCCTGTAAAACAGGATAAAACAAGAATTTTTATAGACATAGTGAAAATATACATATATTCATGAGTCAGTGGAATGAGTCACAAAAACTGTTTTCACTTGAGAGGAAGCAACTTTCACCCATCTTATTGAGTTTTAGACGGGTCAGTCAAATTTTTTTGCTGTAACTAGTTTTATGATACTCTCTTCCTGCCTCTCTTTTACATACCTTATGAATAAAGCTTGCACGTTCTTAGGGTTCATTTCGATCTGGAAAATTCACAACTGAGAATCAGATCTAATCACAGAAAAGTGATTAGACCTCTTTCAGCTCAAAAACCCCCTATTTTTTAGGAGAAGAAACAAAATAGTATAAAATAGAAAAAATTGTGATACAGAACAAACATAAAACTAGAAGTTATAGATTTGTTAGTTAGAAAAGATCTGGTGCCTACCTTCTCTAACTGCTTCTTAAGACACTTGCCAGCATGATGCTTTTCAATGAATAGGGTGGCTTAAATTGTAATATGCCCAGAAAATTTAGGACTGGTATTTCTGGATCCCAGAAAATTGTGGTGCATTCGAGAGCCTTAGTGTGATCCTCTAAAGAAAGCTCTGTAAGGATCTGATTCTTGTTTACTCTCTACCTTTGTCAGTGTACTTGACTAATAGAAAAGTAACTGGATCCATGAATATAACCAGTAATTATAAGAATCACAAAAGCAGAACTATATTCCTTAGGAAAATTTGCACCTTACATGAAATAACTCAATTTGATTAACAGAGAAGCAAAACCGAAAGGAAATACAAACACTACAATTAAATTCCTTACACTTAGTGGTCTTGCACTGATCTCCCTCACCTTTTTGCATGTACATACAAACTGTGTACAATAATCCTTGCTGGATTGTGCTTAGCATAGATTTGGTGACTATCAACCACCGGAATTTTATTACTTTGGTGCATAAGTAGTTGTTGCAGTGGAAATTCCTGATTTTTCAAAAATAAATGGTGCATAAAAACACATGAAAGCTCGGTTAATATGTCTGAACTTGCTCAAGAACATGGCCCATCTCAACCAATGGAACTAGTTTTTTATTCAGCAGAGACCTCTTAAATTCACTGCCTCACTACACAGTAAATCTGCTCTTTTAGCAGGTTTTTCTTTTAGCAGGTAGTCAATTAAGGGGGGCACAGGTGTCCTCATGATGTATATATCTTTGCAGTGAAGTGTATGTTCTCACAACATCTCAGTTATCTTTAAATTTCATCAGGTATTATTTAAAGAGTGATGTCCTAATTAAGTTTATGATTTCCTAGGATACCATGATTATACTTTTAAGCATATAGATGGTGAGGGAAGAATACTTTTATTAGCAACTGTCTTTCTTTTCACACTCTCAACACCATATATTTTAAGAAGGGAAGAAATATAACCTCTCATTGTAATTCTCACCCTTTACTCTTCCATTAACTCATATATGCACTTCAATGTGGATAAATAAAGGAACACCATAAAGTTATCATTCAGAAAATTAGGGTAAGTGGCAAACAGAACATTTAAAATGTAAAAGCACTACATTTTCAATGTTAGGGGAATTCTATTGCCTAAATAGCAAAAAGGACATAGGTGCATTTTAGGTGACAGAACACAAACAGACCTGTAACATTTAGTGGTTTAATTTTTATCTTCTGAGCTTTAGAGTGATGACACTCATTGCTGTAAAGAAATAGAAAAAGGACACCACATTATTTCATCAAGTGTATGCCATAGAAACCTAATTTCGAATTAAATTCCCGACAATTTACGGTTCATAGTAACCAAATAATTGAAATATTAGATGATTCTGAAATGTAAACCTTATTTCTAATGTAGACATTAAAATGCTGTTATAAACAACCATTCTGTTCTTAATTGAATTTGTAAAAATCTCCACTATTTAAAAAATAATACATGTACTAATGGATTTTATAAGATTACTGTAACTGAACACTGCTATAAGCTCGAAATCTTAGGAACAATGTATATATCGCAGATGAATTAGCTGTTCGTAAATTAAGGAATATTACAGTCAGTAATGGTATGACATTCTTTTTTATGGCTTTGGCTTGGGTTATAATGTGACAGAAAAAAAATGTAATGTTTCCAAAATGACAGTTTTTAGATTTGTGTTGCCTGAGGTAGTTCAGCTGAACAATAAACTATAATTTGATTGATGGAAAATTGAAGTGGTTCATCTAACTTGCCAGTCTGTCTTACCCAAGGCTTTGGTTTTGCATGTATGATGATGTATCACAGTTTTTGAGATAATGTTGTTTGTATTATACATGAGATTTTTTTACACATAAAAATGAAGACTTCATTACCCAGTAAAGATCAAAATATTCTATGGATTAGGAAGGAATCAGATTTGTTTGAGAATGGATTTGTACATCAAAATGTGCTCCTTTTGTGAAACCAAATGATAAATAACATATAGGATCAGAGTGCCTTTATTTTCATGAGCAAATCAGCCATATCACCGGTTATGAAATTATTAACTTAAAGGAAAGGTGACATATGCACCCAAGAGAAACAATCAGAGGGTGGTAGCTTTCCCTTCATCCAGAATTAATCCTGTGAAATAACAGGCCAGTCAGCAGAAATCTTTTCAAAAGAGCAATAACATTTTTATAGATAAATTAATGCATTTTCTTTTTGAAGAAAAAAACAGATTAATGAGAAAATAGTAGATACTATTAAATACATATTGGTAACCTTTATATAGGGTTTGGCTTTTTTTTTTAATTACTGATGCACTGTGTGCCCAGAAGCAGTTTCAGAAAAATTACTTTATAATTTTTTTTTAACATCTGTGAGGACAATTTTAAATTGGTTAAACTAGCCAGCCACCAGCCATTTTTTTCCTTAACTATTTGCATCAAGAAGTATGTTTGTCCTCTGCTCTTCTGTCATCAAACTAGTAACACCAGGCATCTCTAAAAAGCTAAAAATAAATTATGGCATCTAGTTTCAGCTGCTAAAGGAAGCAAGGTTTGAGGAAAGGATCATATAGTGGAGAGTATGATCATAAAGTCTAGGTTTGATTCCTTTTTCCCCCTTCATTTTCATTCAAAAGGAAAGGCCAGCTGTTGAGCCATTTTGAACAAGGGTCTTCCTTATTCTTTTCCTTCCTCCCTAAGAACATGAAAGAGCTAATATTGGCTTTCCAAGTGAAATTGTAACACTCCAACTTGAAGACACAGGCGTATTAAATCTCTCTGCTATTTATTACCCTGCAAAACACTAAACAAGGCTATGATCAAACAAAACTGTGGTAATCCAGTCTTCTGGGAGATTTAATTGGCATACTACACTCTTTATTTTTTCTACACAATGTCCTGAATTACAGATGTTCAAGAGTTGGGCCTTAAGCAGCAGATAGAGCTTCTTATCATTACATAGAAATGCAGGGAAATTGTATTTGAAACTATCCTTGAAGTAACAGAAGATATGTCTGTAATGAGATTTCCAAAATTACTGTAGGGAATTCTCTATAGTGGAAGTGCTTTCTTCTTGGGTCATTACATTGCCATAAGTCTTAATTTTCCAGGCATTTTATTCCTTCTCCCTCTGTGTCATGTTTTTTATCAGGGTTCAAACCTGGAAATGTCATTGTCTTTTCAAAACTGCTGCTTAAAACTGAACCATAAATTCAAGGAGATGAACAGAGATGATGCATCAATAGTAGGACTGGCCTTTCTCTGTTAGAAAAACAAAACAAACCAACCAAAACAAACAAAAACATGAAGAAAAGTTGCCACAAAATACAGCTTTTCTGTATTTTTCAAAGCAAATCAAAGACTTAAGGAGAAATAAAACTTCTTTATTTACAGAATATGGAGAGAAATCTAATAATGGAAAGAAAATAGTCAATTGAAACATATACTGGGAGAAGACATTTTGAGTCTTCTATTCAAATTACGGACAACACATCATATAATGCCTTTTATAGCTATTAACTCAATCTGAAAACTGTTTAGGATTTTTTTTTTACTGCAATATGTTTAGGAGGACACCAGATTCTTACTGCTTGGTAGAGCAGTGACTTAGGAATGTCCTTCCAGTTTCCTGAAAAATGTCGTAACTGAAAACTTATTTCCAGTTCCTCAGCTGGGACTAATCAACATAATATTTCATCTGAACTAGTTTCTCTTTCATCCTAGTATTACTAATGGTTTATTGATAGGCATATTTATTTTGGGAAATCATCCGAGGGAAACAACTCAAGAAGGATTGGTAGGAGGATTATTAGTTGGTGACCATAAGATCAGCACTGTTTTGGACACAAAGAAAGGCAAAAATTTACAAAGTAAGAGGTCAGAGCCAGCAATAGGGAACTATTCATAATAGTACACCTTGGTAATGGCTACAGTTCCTCTTGCCATCATTCAATGATTCAATGAAACTAAAAGTATACTAAAGAAAAAAAAGCAGAAGAAAAACAGTTGGGATGACCTGCTTTTCCTGTGAATGTCAGAAAGGAAGAAGAGAGAGTTAAACCAAAAGTAAATATTGTTCCTGGTAATAGTAGGGTGAAATTTGTCCTGAATGTCTTCAAGTTGGTGGGGAAAAAAAAAAGCTTTGTATTGCTTGGTCACAGGAAATCTTGAATAGTCTTCTAGTTGAAGCAGTGGGGTGAAAGCCAATCTGCTTTTAAGACACTTCAGGCACTTTACATCTCCTAGCAAACTCCATCCCAGCTTGACTTTAAAACATTACATTCTTTGTTGTCATACGTTCTTCCTATTATGTATACAGCCTCTGCTGATGCATGTTCTGAGAGGGTTATGCACATATAAATCCTCTTTTTGTAAGGTCTCTTCTCTTTATCCAGGACATATCTTACTGTCAAAAGTTTATCACTTTTGACTTGGAAAAGCTGCAAACCTCAAGTTCTTAAGTTCAGATTGACTATATTCAAGGGTTTTCAAAAAAATTTACTTTACAACTTAATTCTCATATCAAAATAGATCCTTCTGAAATCCCACACCTTACTGACTGTCCTAGTTTTGTATATTTTCCCTTTAATTTAAATTGAATCTACTTTTTAATTAACTCCATGTTAATTACTTAAAGTTACTTTTACCAAAAGTACTTCTGGGGGATAGTTGATTAAGAAACATGTCAGCTAAACACATCTAGGAATACAGAGTTCCTTTGGCTATTAGTTGCATTTGTTCTCCAGCATATACCTTGAGAATTAAAATTTCTCAGTGTCATAACTGCTGAGAATAGTATTCCTCTCCATTAATTTTACAGATAACTCTATCCATAGATGCAGTCCTATCTGATTACCTGTGTGCAGAGGAGAGTTCTGTCATTAATTATCCCAAGTAAATTTCTCTAGCCTTCCAAAAAGTGACCTTGGCACTTTAAATACGTGTCTATTCTTTCTTGGCTTTTCTTTATATTTTATCACATGCTGTGTTTTTCTTCCATTTTTCCCTTTTTGTCAATATTTCTGGATAAGCCAGATGACTGGAAGCACTTATAGAAGGATAAAAATATTTATTGCAGTTTTCATGCATCTCCTGTCCCTTGCCTTAATCAGAATACTTACCCACCCTCCACCTGCCTGCAAGACAGAGTATAGAAATATTGTGGGACTGACTATCCAAAAAGCAATAGGGAAAGACTCTCAATATGCAATGGCCTGTCAAACTTTGTGACAGTTCACCCTTCACTTTTTCCTGGTAGTTATTGTCACAGCCATCTGTATGCTGATTTGTTTAAAACATAGTTTGTAGAATATGCAACCAAGCATCTGATCCTTAATGTACACATCTAAATTCCTTGAGCTCTTTGAACATTAGAGAAAAGCAACCATTTGTGACTTTTTAATTGGTGTCAGTTGGCTGTATCATTGTTACTACATGACATATGTTACAAGGACTCTTCCTGCTGAAGGTAGGTGCACAGAATGTCACTTTACATTTTTTGCAAGTAGCCAGTATCTCATCAGCTTTGCATAGCACATCATTAGCAACATCACACAGTGTGACAGTATATTGTGCCCAAATATAAAATGCTGATTCCTTAGCTGAAAATATATTATTTTTAGGTTGGAAAGCAGTTTCCATATCATAATGCAGAATCCTGAACCAAAATAATCCTGCGGTTTGTCACAAAATTGCAAGCTGACAGATTCCACACAGGAATCTTTTACATTTATTCACATCACCAACACATTGCAAACAGTTCTCTCTCATTTGTTTTGACCTAAGGTCCTCTTAATCCTGTATGAGTGCCAGCAGGCTATTTCCAAGAAACTAATATAGAGACAGATTTTTGATTTAAAGATTTCTTTTTCTTATATACCAAATATCCATGCCTATTTCTAGTTGGTTGAAGAACATAAAAAGTTATGTTGGTTCTTATTTATATTTTAAAATTTTATAAATTTTTAAAAGAGGTACAACTACAATTCATATTATTTGTACTTCACTATGTCCTCAGTCAATGAGGCTATGTGCTCTCCCACTCTATTAATGTGAGAATGAGAATAGGTTCTTTGATTTTAAGACCAGGTGAGTCTGTTTATCCTCAGGGAAGACATGATGTGGAATCCTGGATTTGCTGAAAGCACTAGCAGTAACTTTTGCAGAGCTGGGATCTCTCCCATTGTTCTATATGTAGAATTCTACCTTAAATATGCAGGAGATTCCTGACAACATCTCAGGCTTTAAATTTAAGTATCATTTTTTACACCACAGCTCATTTTCTGGTACTGGATAATTTTGAACCAAGACACATGCTTGCAACCATAGGTAAAGTATTTCTGAAGTACAATAAATATTCGCACTAAAAACTCTACTAACTCAACAGACTGAACAGACTGAAAATCTTATTATAAATAAAATGAGAACTCCTATCATTTGTATATAACATAAGGGAGCATGCAGACATACAGGCTTAAAATTCCTAGCCATAAAAACCTTTTAAACAAAAATCTATGTAAATAAAACTTAATTATAAGCATATCTATAAATTTACAGGATTATAATTACAGATTCTACATTTTAAAGAAAATAACATCAAGGCAGCATACCTCTCTCTCTGTATTTAAAAATGCAGGTGAGACCTATATTAAACAAAAACTTGGGAACAGGGAAATATTGGGGGATATATGAACTGATTTTCTGTAAGAATGAAAAATATCTTTTTTTTTTTAATCACCAGAAGTTGATATCCACATAGGATTTGTAGGAGCAGGATTGATCCTCATGATATCTCACAGCTGTAACTAAGATTCTATAAGGTGGTTTTGTGAAACTGACCTTACACTGACCAGAATATCAAAGATCTGATAACATTTCTGAATGGTCTGTTAGTTAACCCAAATTTCAGTAAACCAAATTCAGAGCATAAATGTGACAATTTGTGGCCAAGCACCAGTTTCCGATTTGGAGACATCAAAAATGCTAAGAGTTTTCCTAAAGAGCAACATCCTTTATTGTTTCTGACTGTAAAAATGCTAATATGAAGCACAAAGAAAGATGTCTCAAAAGGACAAGTGATGACTTTCAAAATGACCTTGCAAACAGCACTGCAAGACCCTCTGCCCCATAGGAAAGTTGAAAAATAAAGGACAATATTTCTATTAATCTCTTTTTCTGAGGCCAAAATTCATTCTCAAAGTGCAGTCAGAGAACCTGGGAAAGTTCAGTACAATTTATGGAGAAGCCAAAGCTGCAAAACACTAGGCTTGTAATGCTTGAAATTGTGCTGAAATTGAATGCACAGGAAGTCTTCTTCAAGCTACAGTCTGGGAGAAGGTTTTGCACACTCAAAAATAATAAATAAATAGTAAAAAGTACTTTTCTGATGCTTCAAGGGAGCTTAAAAAAATATATAAAGGAGTCATCCTGCCTTACAAATAAAGAACAAAAAATAATTTAAAAATCCAAACCAACCAACCAAAACAAAACAAAAGAACACAAAATCAAAAGCAAAACCAACCAAACAAAAAAAATCAAAAACCAACAAACCAACAAAAAGCCCCCCAACAAGGAAAAGTCCTGTCCTGGAATACTTGATTTCCTTTTGATATTTGTGTGTTTCCTCAGACTTGGTTTCTTGTCGAGTTTCTCGCTGCCCAGTCTGCCATGGTGAGGTGGTTATCCCAGGACAGTCCCCTGTAGATGTTATAACTGCCTAAGTTATAACTTAGAAGTGAGTTATAACCTACTGGGAAAGTAGCAAGCTTGCCCTGTGACCCTGAGGTCTGGAGGGTTTGGGCCCCCATCTGCCTGAACAAAGCATGTAATGAGGGGTCTGACACATGCTGAAAATCTCTTTAAAAGTTGAATTCAAGATCACACTTTTCAACAAAATATATCTCTCAAGATGACATCTTTGCTTTCCTTGCCACATCTATAGTAGGGCCATTCTCTCTCCTCTCACATCTTTATCCACAGCCTCTCATGCTCTGCCCGCTTGTTGTAGGTGCAGGTCTGCTCTTCCTTAGCCTGTCAGAAAGCATAATAAGGCCAGACAATGAAGCAAGATAGATCACAACCTATACACCACGTTGGGCTGTTGGCTTGTGCGGCACCCATGAAGAACACGTAGGATTAAATGAGCACTATTTGCCCATGGACACTGACAGAGCAGAAAATCAAAATGAGTCACAGGGCATTCATATTTTGCCTGGGTTACTGGAATCACTTGCAACCTCTGGTTGGTGGTATGTGAATCAAAGACGCTTCTATTGGAGAAAACCTCTAAGATCACTGTTAGCCTAAAACTGCCAAGTCCACCAGTAAACCATGTCCCAAAGTGCCACATCTACAAGTCTATTAAATACCTTAGTCACCTAGAGATGGTGACTAACCCCTTCACTGGGCAGCTTGTTCTGATGTTTGACAACTCTTCTGGTGAAAATGTTTTCCTAATATCCTATCTAAACATCCCCTGGCACAACTTAAGGTCTCTTCCTCTATGCTATCACTCTTTTTGTGGTAGATGAGACTGACAACCACCTCCCTACAAGCCAGAAGGCATATCACTGCAGCAGGAGTCTGTGAGGAATGAGAATGCTAAAGTGAGACAATGAATAAAGACAATGAATAAGATCCAACTCAAGGGATGTTCCCTGCCTGTGCCTCTTCCATCATTACCACTGCACCCTGAAAACAACTGACCTGTCAGTCTCACCTCTGTGCCTGGGAAGGTCATAGGACAGATCTTCCTACAAGTTGTGCTAAGGCACAGGGAGGACAGGGAGGTGATTTGGGACAGCCAGCAAGGCTTCACCTAGGGCAAGTCCTGCCTGGCCAAGTTAGTGGCCATCTAGGAAAGGGTGACTATATCAGTGGGCAAGTGATACAGATTCCGTTTATCTGGACTTCTATAAACTCTGACACAGTTCCCCGCCACAATACCCCTGGCATCAATGCAGGCTGTTGGATAAACAGAGTGAGAGAAGCTCTGCCAGGAAGGACTTGGGGGTGCTGGTGGATGAGAGGCTGGACATGACCCAGCCATGTGCACTCACTGCACAGAAAGCCACATGAATCCTGACTGCACCAAAAGCAGTGTGGCCAGCAGGGTGAGGGAGGGGATTCTGTCCTGCTCAGCTCTGGTGAGACTCCACCTGCAGTGCTGCATCCAGCTCTGGGATATGCTGTGTAGGAAGGACATGGACTTGGAGAGAGTCCAAAGGAGGGGCACCAAGTTAATTAGAGAGATAAAGAACCTTTCCTATGAGAAAAGGTTATGAGAATTGGGATTGTTCAGCCTGGAAACAAGAAGACTTTGAAATTACCTAATTGAAGCCTTCCATGATCTGAAGGGAGCCTACAAAGAAAGATGGAGAGGACATTTTATTAGGGTGTGTAGTGACATGACAAGGAGTAATGGTTTCAAACTGACACTAGATTTAGGTCAGATGTTTGAAATAAGTTCTTTAATGTGAGGATGATGAAACACTGGAACAGGATACCCATGGAAGTTCTAACTGGCCCATCTCTGGAAGTACTTAAGGCCAGGTTGGAGGGGGCTCTAGGCAACCAGGTGAAGTGAAGATGTCCCGGCCCAAAGCAAGGGGGTTAGAACTAGATGGTTTTTAAGGCCACTTCCAATCCAAACCATTCCATGATTCTATGATCTTAGTGGTCTTTCCCAACCTAAATGATTCTATGCTTCCTTGTTCTCGGACTCTTTCTTTGAAGTGTCAATGTCTGCAGGGAGATAGAGCCCCAGTGGCTGTGCACTGTTCTTCTGAGAAGGAATGGTAACGTCAGGGTGTGCAGTCACCAAATGTGGTTCAAGCAACGGGCATACTTTATCTCACCAGAGCTGCACACTGCCATCACAAAGGCTTCAGAGGCAGTTTTCTTCTCTGCTTCTGAGTTGTTTAGCTTTACAACTCGAAAGAGTTGTAAACAAATTTTTCCTAATTCCATCTCTCTTAATACCAGCTGAGGTCACAATGTCATTCCCAATCTCTGTAGTAGCTGCAGACTGACTAAACAGGCTGACAGATGTTAAGATAAGTCAATAAGAATGGAAAGAATTCACTGGAAGAGCTGAGTTTGTTTTCTGATGTGCTGGGACTCAGTATTAATTATGTTTTTTTCTTTTGGTGGTCCCATGAGGAAAATGTAAAAAGTCTAGAGATATTATAAAGAACAATCTTGCAATGTTTATCCAACATTTAAAAGGTCTGAGAGAACTGTTTGATTTTTTCTTTTTTAAAATTATTTTTGTCTTTGATGGATCATTTTCACTTTTTCTGACCTTGATTCACTTTTCTCTGAGTCCCTATTCCAAATAACCTTGCTGCAGCAAAGCAAACAGCTTTAAATGCCATCACAGAACACCTGAAAATTTAAAAAACAGTTAAGACACTAGGTCCAGGCCACAACATGTAAGTACACAGTGCTTCCATTTCACATGAACTCTTACACCTCTATACCTCTGCAGAGTCAAGCCTCACCCAAGGCTTTACTGCTGAGCTCTGCCCCAGCTTGTCTGGAGCACATCAGTGACAGAACTTGGATGTCATCTGACAGAACCACTGTCCTCTGAACCCCCTTCATGGATACAGATTGAAGTGGGAAATCCCTCTACCAGAGTAATTTATTTTTGCCTTCCATCTTGATTTCATTATGAATTTCAGCTCCATTTCACACTGGGCCTACATTTAGTGAAGAAAATTCCAGTCCTTGCTAGAATTTGCTTAATCTTACTGTCCTAAAACTGTAGAGTGTGTGCTTCTGCTATCTGTCCGGAAGCTCTATGATACTGTTGACCTGCATAATGCTGTTAAATAGTTCGTCCTAGTCTGTTTACAGTTGTCTTGCCAATCTGGGATCAGAAGTTTGACCTTTTGCCCCACATCATATGTCTAAGCCTTAACTTGTCAATCATACCAGATTTTCTGCTTTTGACTTGTTTCAGCAAGGTTATAATGGTGTGCTAAGGCCATAAACCCACTTACACTCCCGTGGAAGTCCAGCACATATGGTCCTACTGACTCCTCTGATGATTCCACCGTGATTTTCTGTTTGTCCCTCACAAGATCAAGGAACTCTCTCACCCTTCTGCAAACAGAAACATGTAAGGCATAAACCCCATGGTCTCTTTTGAGACCCCTTGACATGCAAGCAGAGATTTCTACAGTTATTTATCTTCTTATCTCTGCTTTTGGCTAAGTCTTATCATGACTTTGGCTGTCCAAGTAGGCCCTCACAAACTGCTCCGAATTCTCTTGTCTTCACACTACTGGTAATGATACAGGAAGATCTAAAAACTTCAGCCCCAAAATCACTTTCAGAGTACCTTGAGGGTACTTCAAATACACTTGAGTTTGTTCTGTACATTGTTGAATTCTATTCTCTAACCCAGGTCAAAGGACCGTCCCAACAGATTGTAATTCAGATTGTACTCAAAAGGTAAAAAATATTTTATTTTTAAATACAGAAGAAATGATTCAACAAAACAGCACCTAATACTATCTATGACCAAAACCAGATTAAATGGGAAGCTGAAGAGCATACAAATTGGTAAATAGGCCTAGTAAATCTTTACTTGATATTTTGTTTTGCCTTTAACATTGGAAAGTACCAGATGAGGCATTTTGATACACTGTGATATATAATTATTAAACTTTACTCCTGAGAAGATTCTTTACAGAACCTTTTGTAGCATTTCTTGAAGCAGTAATTTCTTGATTTTTTTACTATTAATTTTTTTTCTTTTTATTTATTTAATTTGACCTGAAATTAAGAATAAGCCTAGTTCATAGCTTAAAGACTATTTTTAGGTCGAAAATTAATTGAAAGTTAATAAGGTAATGGAAAAATATTAAGGCAAAAGAATTGCCTCAAAAAGACCACATAACCTTGGATATTGGATTTATTTCTTTTTTGTTGACTTTGGTCATCTTCCACACTTTCAGTGGAAGTATTTCAAAACATACAGTACACATTGTACTAACATCTTGGAGAAAATAAGTATTGGAAAGATCCCATATAATAAGAATATTTCTGTCATATATCATATGTACTTTTCACACTTCTGTACAAAGGTAACATCCTGCTCATTTTGTCTTGAATGAACTTGTGACGGCCCCAACTCTATATAACAGGTATATTTAACTTTTTTATGTGGTTTTTTTCCTATAAAATGCATTTTGTTTATATTAAGCGTCATTTAAGTCACTGTTTTGTAGAGGTGTGTATAAATATTCTGGCTCTACTTTTAATCTTCTAATTATGTAACTTAATTTCAGTTCTGAATGTTTTATCGTGCCATAATTGGAAGATATTTTTAACCTGAAGAAAAAAGGGAGATCTTATTCAGTGTGAAATCAGATTAACATGGTAACATTTGGATTAATGAATTTTTCGTTAATTTTAGAAGACTTACTTGCAAAGTAATCTACCGTTTCTGTGTTTGTTGATATTGCTTTTTAATGTGACAACTGTGACATGCATTTCCACAACAGATGGATTAATGTCATTTTTGTAAAAATTACTTCAACTAGACAGGTGTTTCCTGTATATGTTTGACACAAAATTAAACATTGCTCCAGATGTTCTCTTTGTAGCAAAGCCAGTTAATTTTATTAGAGCATTTAATCACAGATCAACAGTATAATAGAAATGCAGTCTATGTGAAGTAGATATTTAACAGAACTTCCTAATGTGGAAGAATCTACAGAGGAGTGAGGTACATGGTTTTGTAGGTGCATCCCATAAATGCACTGATGTGGCAGGCTGCTTTTTCTGAATTCAGACCTGAAGCTATCTCATTTTCTTACCTAAAAGAATTTTGATACAAAATAGGTATTTTTGACTGGAGGATATTGATAGCTTTTACTTTTTCTGATATATCATCTCCCTAACCTCAGGTTCAGTTTCAAAACAAATGTGTTATGAATTATAAGAGACTCCATATCTTTGGCTGTGGGGAGGCCTGCACTGTTCTAATGCTTGGTACCCTTTTGTTGATCTAGAGCTGCATACATGCACAGGTAATTGCCCTGCTTGTGATGCATGAACTAAGATCTTTTATGCCAGACTTAAATATCATTACATGCCTAGCTATTCTTCTGTTAAGATTAGCTATAGATTTCCCATTAATTATTACATCAGATTTATTCATCATTAATAAATTAGATCTCTGTATTCTGTCAGGGAGTTCTTGGGAGTCATGAAATAGGTGAAGAAAAAGCTTTAATGTAGCTCTGGTGATTCCAGGGTAAATGTAGAAATATTCATCTTTTTTTCTTTGAAACATTAGTTTATGTATATGGACTAATAGCAACTTAAACCCCTGTGATGATTGATGTTTTTTGTTGGCCCGTCACCTCATTGTATAGAAGTTTGTTTTAATGAGTTTCTCTAATGAATATTTTATACTGATACTTGGATGAATGGCATATGGTAAATGCAAGGTAAATTACAGCTCTTTAAATAAATATTTTTCATAAATTATTTATTTTGTGATGCCTGTATTGGTTAGATGTCATGTCAGATGAAGACTGGAAATTATTTACTCTAATACTTATTTGAGAGTTGAAAAAGTAAAAGACTTTTAATTATTAACAAGGTTCCAATATACTCATGTAATTTATGGGAAACTACCATAAATTGTGTAAGATTACAATTTTGTGGGGACAGTTTTATTTGTATCATGCAAAATAGAATAATCTCTTGAGTCTTTACAAGAATTTTTATTTATTCATACAAAAAATATTGTGCTATTCCTGCTAAAACCTATTTTGATGAATTCTGACTTGTGAAAGATTATGAGTTCTTGTCAATTGTCATTATTTCCATTATTTGTCCCTGGTTATTTTTAATGGTGCTAGAAATAAAAGTTAAAAATCAGCAAGGAAATTCATAGTGGATTGAGTATCTTTGTTTTGTATTGGAATCCACAACTTTTACAAATGAAGCTGCAGAACATAGATATTTCTATGTATAGTAATGACCCAGTTCTAGATCCCCACTGAATTATTCCCACTTTTGTCATTCCAAATGAAATTAAAGAAAGCTGAAGGAATTTCAGCATCTTTAAGAACTGCACCATTTTTTCATTCAGATACGCCAATGCCTGCCATATAAAAATAAACCACAAAGGTGCAAGACACCTGCTGGAACACTTAACATGGAACTGCAAAAGTGTCTAGATACTATAATCTTTAAATGTGCCATGTTAGAGATGCATATAAATTATTTGTGGTTGCCTGAAGATAGTTGGATTTTAACTTTAGACAAAACCTACTATGCATACTCCAACTTACTAGGAGCTAATTTCATGACTAATATATTCCATATGCTTTTTAGAATAAACAAATCAAAAACTGTAACTAAATCACATCTGTTTTCAAGAGATTTTTATATGTCTGTAATCTAAATTCCTAATTCATGGCATAATTCTGATGTGGAACATTTTCTCATATGTATACATCAGGTGTCTGCTTTGCACACTGTTCAATGGTGGCTAAATGCATGAACTAGTCTTTAGGAAATAAAATATTTTTAAAGTACTAAAAGTCACTGTCTTTTTCAGAAGCCTTTGGTGAATATTCTATGAAAAAGATACATAGTTGATATGGATTATACTAACTAAGTGAAAGCGTTAAAGATTCAGTGATCATAAAAGTCGTTTTCAGCCTGTGCAATTCTATGATTCTTTGTCATGTGGTAGGTCTCTTATTGAGAGGAATGGCTTGTGTTAAGTCTTATTCTAATGACCAGTTCAAAACTGAACTGGTTTATTATGCCTTGCAATTTTCTTCAAGGAAAACTAGTGTTGATTTCTTAGGCAGACTTCTGTTGCAACTTATATTTCGAGTTGACTCAAGTAAATTCCTCAATAACTATATTTAATGTAGTGGAACACTTCTGTTACATTTGGATTCCTCACATCAGGACCATATTAGATTATATATGGAAAATAAGGAATATATATGGAAAATAAGGAAAAAAACCCTCATTTTAGGCATATTTTAAAAGTATTTGTCTTAATTTTAACAGGACTGATAAAACAAAAGGATGACATTTTTCTTGTCTACTTCGGACCTAAGCTCCAATTCAGAAAATGACAAATATTCAGTGCACTATAATCAGAATTCCTAGCTAAGCAGAAATAAGAGGTGTGGCATTAAGTGTACGTTATTCAATAATGTCTTCTTTTGTATGTTCCCCAACTGTGCAAAGTAATGGTTGTAGACAGTAGGCCATTCTTTCAGTCCCATCCTTAAACGCCTATCTGAAACAGCAATTCTCCTTTCAACAAATCAACACTAATCAGTGATCAAGACAAACAAAAAATTCTCATAGTGTTTTTGGAACTTCCTTTCCTCAACTTCTAAAAATCAAAACAATAATGCATAATATATTCCCTCAAAATGAACTTTTGCTCATATTTTAAATAAAATGAAGTTTAAAGACCACCTCTAAAAGACATAGATGGATGCTGTAATGATACTGAAGGGAATATTTTTATGTGAATAGCTTTAGAAACTATTCAAAGAACTAGTACACTCCATAATTTAAGCCTGTCAACTGAGGCAGCCATTCATATGGAAGTCACATATAAGCTGTGTTTCCTGCTTTGATTTGTTTGATTTTGGTTTTTTCACAACTATTCTCTCTTTTCTGAAAATTCTGACCTGTGTCTACTCCTAATCCCTTTCAAAAATTACACCTGCTATTGGAAAATTCTGCTTTAAATATTGACTGTAGCTTTCTGTTATTACAAGCTGATTCTTACAACCTGATTTCCTACTCTGTCTTTAGAAACTTCAGTTGTGTTAGTAGCCTTATCTTTTTGTAAATATTATTCTATTTAAGGTTTTGATTTGTCTTCTCCTGGATTCTACTTAGTAAAGAATCCCCCTCCAATAAGAACAAAAATCTCACGCATGAATGTGCATGTATAAGCTAGTGACGAGTATGTGTTACAGGTTCCCCTCTGTGCTGGATCCACAGGAAATATATGTCTGTTACAGCCACAGCTACAGGGGATTGGTTTGTTTTCTCAAGCTGTAGTAGCTCATGCTGTTAGCTCTGGAGGTGCCTGGTGTAAACTACAGTGAGTTATCCAAGATGGTATCTCTTACACAAACGCACAGATGCCCACACAAACATGTTCATTGCTCTTGTATAGTTCTGCAGCACAGACTGGAAGTTGCAATAGACTTTGGGTGAAAAAAAAGGAAAAATTATTCAATCTGTTATTCTCCTGGATGGAAGCTGTTCCCTCACCACACTCTCTGGAGTGTGTTTCCTCCCTGCCCACATCACCATGATGTCTGACCAGGAGCAGTTTAACATCCCAATATTTCTTACCAACGAGCTCTACAGAGAGTTCGCCATTGAGAGAAGGCTTTGCATTAAAGCTGGTAGCTCAGCTGGAAACTATGTTGTCTCCAGAGCCAAGCGTGCTGCTGCTCAAACATCTTTCTGTGCTGGTAAGCACTTGTAGTTTGCCACCAGGGGCTCCTTAGACTGTCAGAGGCAGACTGTCAGTTGTGTGGGGAAACATGTCTCACCAGAGCCAGAAGACATTGCAGAGAGAGTGCAGACATTGTTAAGAGGTATGATGGGACAACAGAAAGCATGGAGGGTTGAAAGTCTTCAGAGTCAGCGAAAAGACTTGGAACAGAAGGGACAAAGAGCTTAAGTGGGAATTTGAAGCCAGTGTGCACCTACCCCAATGTTATCTATGATTAATTACCCTCTTATGCCCTGGGTCCTGGAAGGGGTCACAGAACACGGCTGAAGGTCTTGCAGCACACCACATCCTACACTGAATTATTACTCATATGACTACAGGAAATAGTTTTTACTGCTGATGAACTTGAGACAAAGATTCAGCGTCATGGTGAAAACTGTTTGTTACTGACAACTTAGTGCATGTGCTTCTGCCCACTGGGGCAAAACTGTGCCCTTTTCAGAGTCTGCTCTGTGTGGCCTCTCCGCAGATCTTGTAGCTAGCAGAACAGCGAAGGCAAATTGCCAAGGAGATGCCCTTGAGTGACTGATGCATGCACTTGCCACATTTTTTAGGTTATTAGACGAGCATGCATACATGCATATTTTGTTTTGCAATGAATCTAGCTAGCTATATCAAAAGCTGGTATTTTGAGTTGAAACTGAACAGACTAAGACTTGAATCAATCAGAAAGCACTCTGATGTATTTTCACCTTTTGTAAGCATAGTGGTCTGTGCCATGAAATGCTATAACACTTTCACTTGTTTTCTATAATCAGGATCTGCTCTATTTTGTTCACTCATACCATCTGCAAAGACAGGGTTAGCTCATATTTAAAAGGCATGATATGCTTGTAGGTATGCCATTTGTCTAGAAGTTGCAGACAAAATAATATCATTTTCATATTCACAGCTGCTATAGGTGTCTGTGTATGACAATCTGTAAAAAAATTGAAGTCCACATTTCAAAGGTAAGCGTAGCAGACTTCAGGGGAAAAAACTCAAGTCTGCTTAGCGATAAAAAAAAAGATTGATCAATAGAATTAGAAAACATGTCTAAACATCACTTACATGAGATTATGCAGTTTTTGTTCTAGTCAAACAAATAGCTTTCACATTTATGGAGTTAGTATTGGGACAAAAAAACAAGGTTTAAATCAACATGTAAAACATGTAGAGGGAAAGTTTTTATTTTGTTTCTCTTTGGCATTTTCATAAAACCCGTGCAAGCACTGCTACTCTCGAAGGCACAACATTCATTTTTTTCCTTTTTTTTTTCTCCCTCTCTGGTGGAATTTAATAAAAGACCACCCAAAAGAGTTTTTCTGCTGTCTGTAGTACAGAAAAATTTGTATTACATATTGACAAGTGTCTTATTACTCACTGAAAATGCTGCTTCCTCTGGGTGTATTTATAAGATTAATATTTACCCATCTAATACAATATCTCCTCCATTTTTAAGGGAACTTTGTGCTATCATAGCAGAAAGATATTTCAACATTAGATAATTGCACTCACTACTCTTAAATTATGCACTTTACTTTTAAAGAATACAGAGACTGTTTTTAAAAATGCATTTGAGTTCAGCAGCAACCTTTTGACGCCCCCGGACAGTATTTTAAGAACTCATTTGTTTGAGGGGTTTTTAATCTGGAGACACTGAAAAGTTACACCTGCTGTGATGTCGTCAATCACGCCAGGAGGAAAAATAGTGGCATGATTTGTTATCTGTTATTTCCCTTGCTGTGGTGACTGTCTCCCAGTGCCAGGTCTGTCCTTAAAACTATCACTTATAGGGCCCAGTGTCTGTCAAAACCACAGCCAACTTTAAGGGCTGCCTTTGTTGGAGCAGACAAATGAGTATGACCTTTAACAATAAAATAGGCACCTACTGAGAGAGATGAAACAGCAACTGAAATTAAGAACACCATACGGCCATTTCAAACACTCAGGAAAAGTTAGAAGTTGAACTATAACTTAATTATAAGAGTAAATGTGGCTAGATGTTGTCAATAATGAAACAGATATGGTCAGAAATATTGATTAGCAATGAGAACGAAAACTTATTTCATCCAGGAATCATCCTGCATTTCATTAATTATGAATGGGATTGATGGGGTTCATAAAAGAATGCGGAAGAGTTTAAATTATAACATTTAAAGGTTTATTGTCTTTTCTTTTAAGTAGGTAGCCTAAGTGTACAAATCATTTTTGAATATTCTAGGCTAGCAAGGAAAAAAAAGATAAGAACACGCTAAAACTTTGATTTACACTAATAGGTACTTCAAAAGATCTTCAGTAAAGAGCCTCTGCCTGGTTAGTGATTAGATGTAAGGTGGTCATTGATATTTTGTAGGGTTTCAAAGCACAGTCTGAGAATTCCAGGCAATGCATTGTAAAGACCACAGCACAGTTTGTGGTTTGAAAGACTCTTGTAACCCAACCTGGCAAGTGGTCAGTGGAGACTATATTTTACAGAGCAACAAAAATCAATCTTATTGAGCACTTTTCAGGTAATATAATATTCTGGCTGTGACAATAATGAAATTAGCCTATGGATTTTGCTTAAATATTGAAATGCCATTTGAATATTTAATGAAATACAGCAACCTGTAGACATGCAGATTTTTTTGCTGCTTTTAAAAAAATAATACTATTTATTTTATTAAAAATAATTGAATATTATCAAGCTAATAATAATTTGTTGTTGTTCCTTTTGCTTGCCTCTTTGTTCATATTCAGATCAAGCAAAGTGCTGAATGCCTTCAGCTCCTCCTGAGGTCAACAGGAGTCGAGGACACTCAATAGAACAGGGGTGTTTATTACCTTCAAGTCATGTAAAGCATTAATGTATTCATCACAATCCTTAAATCACCACTAAAGCTTATATTTTTTAATTTTAAAAGAGCAATATTTTTCAGTACTTTAATTTTTTTTCCTGTTTTTATTCTTATCTTACTTATTGTTTGCTTTCAATTCTTTTAGAAATTGTTTACTTGAACTGGGGGTTTTGTGTTTGTTTGGGTTTGGGGTTTTTTTTCCTAGAAAGCATGTTTTATCTCATTTTCTCATGAAAAATAAAATCACTGTTCTTCTTAAAAAAAAAAAATCTCCAGAGATCTGAGTTTCAGTGTGAGAATCAGTTCAAGGTGAAATCTGCTTGGTTTTCTCAGTGCAGCCCCCAGTACAGAGATGCACATCACAAAAAGTAACACAGAATTTTCTGTAATCAAAAGCTTTTGCCAATCTTAAAGGCCCAACTTTTTAATACACCTGGAGTCTCAATTGTAATCATACTCTGGAGTGGTTATCCTTTCAGCTTAGGGTTAAAAAGCTTTGACAGAGCACCACAGGGAAGCTTGGATTGCCCTTACCTACATTGTACCTAGCCTTGGGATAGATAAATACAGTCTCATTCTCTAATGCTACTGACTGCCTCCAGGAACACTAAATTTTAAGAGAGGAAAACATGAATCCTGTATTTCAAGAGAGGTGGAACTAAGCCATTGTTCACTCCCCTTAAAAAGGATATTCAGTGGCCAGTTCAGATTGCCCTAGGGACACCTAAAGCTGCATTAAGTACTTGTGAAAGTGAAAATCCACTGGGAACCCAATTCCAGTGTTTAAACCTCAGCATGAGAAGTGGAGTTCCTAGCAGGGTTCACTTTTATATGTCTCTATAACCAGGTTCAAAACTTACTGTACATGCAGTAAGGATCTGCTATTCCAGCCAACCTACAGAAACACTATGAAGATACAGCCCCTTAGAAAATCACTAACATGAAGAGAAAAAAGCAAACATCTATTTAACTACATCATGACAAAGGCAGGAGAAACAGCGGCTATTCAAGAACTGACAGATCCCTTTCACAAAGTTATGTACCTTGTGCTTGGCTGAGAATATTTTTAACACTGCTTTATGTTTTAATTGATGAAAGATAAAAAAAACCCAGGCTTATTCTTGAGCTGTGTAATAAATAGAACTGATGAGAGAAAAAATCTGTTCCATTTCATAAGAACTGGAGGATTTCCAACATTTGCTTTTATTTCACCTTGGATACTTCAGAGGGGCTATGGTTATGAAACACTGTACATTCAGAATGACCAGTGGCTGAAAATTATCACCTTAGCTAAAAAAAATAAACAATACTTCTTATTCATGGGTTACAGGCACTGATGTGTGTATTTTTGGATTTAAAACTGGCAGCTGTTAACATTTCAATCGGTATTTTGTGAATTACAATAAATGTTGGTGCTGAAGTTCCTGCTTTGTGAAAATATATCTCATAGATATAGATCCATTTGCCTCATTGCTATACTGTGAAACTCATAAGGAAAATTGCTGTTACTGACATGCGAAAGCAGACCTGAACATTTCCAGACATCATTTTAATATTTGAAACTGTCTCTTACCAGCTCCCTACTTCAGCTCAATATAGAACCTATATTTAAACATTTTTCCTTCTGTATTTTTTGGCAGTTTCTTTAAAAAAATTGCATTAAAACAGCCATTTTCTTGCTGGTAATGCATAGACATTATTAATTTGCAGACCTGTATTCCTTTGCCCATACTTAGTCTTTTGTTCTAACTCTGGTGCTTCTCAAGCATAAACTAGCTATTAAAACATATTTGATAATTCCATCAGAAATGTCTCCTGTTGCTTTCTCTCTTTTGGTGAATCTGAGCAAGGTCACCACCTTGCCTGCCACTCATGCCCATAATCCAGCCATCTTCACCAATTCCATTTGCTTTAGATTTTTTTCCCACTATATGTTTTCAGATTAACCTCTAAAACATTAACTTTTAGCTCCCCAAGAACCCTCCAAAACCAAAAACCAAAATCACAAAAACACACACAAACACCCAACATCAGCAGCGAAAAACAACATAGAAACCTTCTCCAAGCCTTATTTTGCCGTTTTTCTCAAACCCCAACTAACATAGTCTTGTCTCACTTGTAAGCAAAGATGCTGGATGACATCTTAACAATATCGATCCCCCTTTCTGTATTTCAATTAAATATTAGCTGTTATTGGTCTCAAAATTTTTTCTCTGAACTACCCTTTTCCTATCTGACTTCTGTTTCATAATGAGAGATTTACTTCTATGTCCCATTTGCCCATGGTACTTACTGCCTATTTGTTACATTTTCTGCTATCTTCTCTTCCACCTATTCCCACTTCCTGGGAGATGCTTCCCCTAGTGATGAGTAAATGCCTCTAAAACGCCCTTGAAAGTTGTCTTTCAAAATCTCCAGCAATACAGACACATTGACAACAGGCTGCAAGTATCCTAAGGTTATAGTCGGCAGAAAAATTCTGATCCCCACCCCTCCTTCTGTTATCTGTTATGTTTTGTTATAAAACCCTTGAGTGAAGGGGAGGGCATTGTTTTTCTGTATGTTTATATGGTATATACAGTACTCAGCAAAATAATGTCCTGGTCTATGGTCTCGGCTGCCAGGGACTCTGGTAATGCAAATAATATATATATAAGTGGAGCACATGCTCCTTGGGCACAGACCACATGTGAGGTAAATAGGATTACATCCTGCAGGTTAAAACTAGCCTACTATGGTAATACAAAAATGTATACCAGCCACATGACCCAAGGGGATCTTCTTGACTGCCTCTTGATAACGCAGGCTGCAGAGCGGTTGTCTGACCAAAGGAGAACTAAGCCTCTCTTGAATTTCACACCTTAAAACATCAATGCTACTGAGGCAGGAGAAATTTCCCGTTAAATGATTCACAGACTTAATCCCTTTGATATTCGATTGGCTGACCACAACTTAGCACAGCATGCTGCTGGAATACATCTTTAGCTCTGACTCACAGAAAGATCTCATTCCCACTGGAATTCTGATGCAGAGACTGGGATTAAAACCAGATCTCACAGGGATGGGAGGAAGGTACAAGACTGCGACTGGCAAGATCTGGTTTATTAACTCCCATCTCTGCCATGTTTTAGAAATTTTTATCTTAGTCTTTGAAAAGCTATTTAATTCCTTCAAGTTTTAATTCTTCCTCTGTGAGTTCTCTCAATGAGCTTTTACTGTTTGTCAAGCTGTGAGGTATTTAAAAAGTAGAAGCTACAGAACTCTTGATACTTTTCTGTGAAAATATCAAAGTGTATATGTTAAGGATATAAGCAAAGCTGAGAGAAAGGATTTTAATTATTCCAAACACAAAAAAGAATTTAAGGAGATCAGAAATGTTTCTTAGAAGAAATGAAAATGAAAATGAAAATGAAAATAAAAATAAAAATAAAAATAAAAATAAAAATAAAAATAAAAATAAAAATAAAAATAAAAATAAAAATAAACTAAAAATAAAACTAAAATTAAAAATAAAAGTAAAAATAAAAATAAAAATAATTAAAATAAAATTTAAATTTAAATTTAAATTAAATTCCATAAAAATAAAATAGAAATTAAAATAAAATAGACCTAAAAATAAAAGGCAGAAAGAAAAATACCAAGAAAAAAGAAGAATAAGACACAAAAGACAGAATATAGCATTTACAGTGTACCTGTGAGAGCTTTCAACATTGTCCATAGTGAGAAAGATTTCCTGATGTATTGCTAAGGAATGTGGAATGATTTCTATGAAGCCAAGTTCTACCAAAAAACTTCAGAGGAAATACTCCAAATTTTCTTCCCTTTCTACCACTTTCATTATTCCTGCTTCAGCTTCCAACAAAATCAAGGTTATTTTACTGGCCGCCACTAAGTTGCTACAGAAATGTAGATTATGGACAAATCCAGATACTTAACAGTCACCTCTGAAAACATGGCTGAACTCCCCACACACTCCTGTGACCACAAACAAACCAACCTGTCAACAGAGAAATCCAAAGAAATCCACCAGTAGATAAGAACAAGGAACACTATCATGTTTCACACTGTCTACACGGTTCAATCCTTGTCAGAGCCCTTTCCTGACACTGACATTGTCAAACAGAAAGTCCCAGATGTGGTGCACTCAGCCCAGACCCTGGTGCTCCCAGGCACAAGGTGTGCAGTGCAGACAAGCTGGGGAGGGAGCTTCTTCTAACTGCACTGCAGCTGCCAAGATCTGTTCCCATCCTTGGGAAGCGTGAGTTTACAGGGCTTCCAGCAAGCTGAGACTGATGCCTGCTGCAACCAGGAGGGAGGGGAAGAGTCCTTGTACAACTGGGCTCTGGTCTCACAGAGTAAGTGGCAATTAACTGCACAGCCTTCCAGACAAGGCAGAAACCCAGATACAAGTGCATGCCTTGGGAAGCAAGCAGCAGGCAATTCATATGAGTGGGAGTGTTGCCTGCCTTGTCCCAGAGCGCTCACCTGCGGGCTGCTCCTTCTCCATGGAGACTCATGTCCCATGACACTGCAAGGGAAGAGGTGCTTGCCTTGGCACCACTAATTACTACCTATCAAATGATAATTGTGCTGGCTTTGTGAATGGTTCAGGGCTTTTTTCCTCCTCCTGTCCACTTCCTCAGTGTGTTTCAGTGGCACCCAGTACTCAGCTAAGGGGCACTGGTGCCTCCCACTAGACTGGTAGTCACTTGGTGTCTGACTAGGGGTAGCAGGGTCCAAATGTGAGCAAGAGTTGATAGGAGTCAGCACTTGCTGCTTCTCAGATACATGATACCTCACAGCCAAAACTGAGGCACATGAGTGAGCCAGGCCAATTCATTTTCCAGGCTTGAAGGCAAAGTCTCTTTTCCAAGTAATGCATTCAAAGTTCATACAGCTACTGTTACCATAATGGAACAGTTTAAAAACACTGACTGAGTAAATATTTGTGCCTGTATAATTAATCATTTTATCTACAATGTGACAGATTCACAATAGGCTTTCTTTAATACCATTTCTGTCAGAGATACCACAAATTTTGCCATCACTGTGGAATATTCCTGCAATCCTGTCACATTGTATCTTATAGCCTGTATTATTTTTAACATTAATATTGGGACAGTTGACTAGTTTTTGTCATTCTTCATCTAAAGACACCAAAGATAATTATTAAAATATATCTCTGTGTGAAGATAACAATCTTATACTCCACAATCCAGTGATGGGCTATATAAACTGGATGGAAATTCTTCCCATAAATATTACACTGTTCCCCTTTTCTGTATAGATAAAGGTATTTTTCAAACCATATTGGTTTTAGATGGTTAAAGAAAGACAAAGAGACAATATCACACAGGCAGAGGCACTGGAAATGGAAATCTGTCTCTGTTTTACACTCATTTGAGTTGATATCAGCAGCTTTGATCATTGCATTCCAAGGATAGCATACACACATTTTACATTTCTGCTGGGGGAAGTGCTACTGAACCATGCTTTTTGTGTTACTGCTGAGCTGAGAAACACCCAAAGGAGACAAGCACCTGAATCTGTCTCTCCTTTGCAGGTACTACCTGAGCTTCTTTTGCTATTTTACCTCTCTAAAGGTAAATGTACAAAAAAACCCCTGCTACATTTAATAATAAACCAAGCATGTTCACAGAATCACAAAATCTGTAATTGGTAAAGTTAGAAGAGATCACAGTGGGTCATCTGGTCCAACCTCCCTGCTCAAGCAAGATCATCCTAGAGCACACGGCACAGGATTGTGTCCAGATGGTTCTTGAATATCTCCAGGGAGGGGGACTCCACAACCTCTCTGGGCAACCTGTTCCAGTGCACAGTCACCTGCACAGTAAAAGTTCTCTGTCACATTCAGGTGGAATTTCCTGTACATCACTTTCTGCTGATTGCGTCTTGTCCTATTGCTTGGCACCACTGAGAAGCTCCTGATACCACCCAGTTTGTCATACTCCATTCAGGTATTTATAGTCATCAGTGAGGTCTCTCTCAGCTTAATTTCCTCAGCCTGGCCTTGTAATGGGGGTGCTCCAGTCCCCCAGTGATCTTTGTCATCCTCTGAACTCTCTCCAGGAGCCTCATGTCTCTCTTACACTGAGGAGCCCAGAACATTTCCTCCCTGGCCTTGTGACTGCTTCAGCCTTATTAAGCAAACTCTTCCTACCTCAATTCATGTATGTAAGCCACATATCATAATTTTGAATGTCTGAAGACATAAACACTGACCACTGTCATGCTATTAGTTGTGGCTTTGGTCAGAATAGAGCAAAAACACCAAATCAGTCAAACAAATTATATTAGATGACGGAAGCTGGTTGAAAGGAAAGGAAATCAAAATACAGTAATAAAGAATAAGGTAAGGGCAAGGACAAACAAAAAGTTTTAGAAATGCTGAAAGCTTTAGATGTCCTGAAGTGTCTGAAAAGGATGTCACTTATGGTGATATAGACTAAGACCAAAAAATCCCAGAGGACAGATGTGAATGCTCTGATAGACATTGTAATGAAAAAAAGCTCAAAAGCATGTACAGAGAAATTAAGTAATAAGCTGGTGAAAGGAAGAAGCCATAGAAAGGGCATCAGTTCTGTTCTATTGCTACTGCCTAGCTGATAGAGGAAAATTGAAAACAAACAAAAACAACCTGAAAAAACAAGAATATTTAAGACTGAATAGCATATGTCTGTGAATGAGTGAGGGGCATCAATCAGTAGCACAACTGTAGTCTGTGTGTGTCATGTACAGACTAGACACTAAATGTACATGATTTAGAATGCATTAGCTGACAAAGTCTGTTCCTGCTTTCTTTTCCCTACATTTTCAAACAGCTCAGTCTGAACTGTGTGATTAAAGTTTGATTAAAAATATATACTGATATATATAAAAGTATATACCAGTAGTCTGGTAGTTGTTGGTCACAATTATACAATGATTTGTCGGTAACAATACATCTACAGCAACTAGAAGTATAAGTTGAATTCTTGCAAAGATGCGCTTACTTATAATTCTGGACTTTCCAAGAAAAATGTTTTTTATGAAGAGTCATTCGTGTACTCCACTGTTTTCAGAAGCCAAGGTTTTCCCCCAGCCTGTGGAAGATACTTCTCACTGCTAAGCTGTGAAGATTCAGGGCAGGACAGCCAGTGGCAATTCCTCGCCCATGGGATACACTAAATTGGCATTACCAATGGTGAATGATGTGCTCTATCTATAGGTCTTGAAAGGAGAATATAGTATCTCCTTTCACTGAGCAAGGAAAGAAAAGATGTAGGTATAATGTATTTAAACTATGAATTCTGTGTCCCTGTTCCAAATATGGACTTGCACAGCTATATCAGATAAATCAAAAAATCTGCATTTCATTCATATGATAAGACTTGGAAAATGTGTTACTAGTCACCTAAAACGACAAGTCTATGTACAATATCTTGAAAAACTGTTTGACAACAGAAGGTCGGATGTGATAGATATTTGACATCCTAAAACCTCAAACTAGTAAAACTTTGAGGTCAAGCAAAGGTTAAATCAGAATAACCCTCTTCAGATTTTTATCACGTATGATAGAACCACAAATAAACTTTAAGTTCCCCCAGCTTCCAACATGTCTGAACTTGACTGAAAGCTAAAGAGAAAGCTTATCTATTGATTTTCACATGTAAGCTAAATGCTAAAATAACCTTGACTCATTAAAGATGTCAGCGTTGTAGATGATTTGGATATCTTTGCCATTTGAAAGTAACATATGGTTAATTTACTCAAGTTGAGTTATTCTTAAGTAATTTGCAGTGCTGCACAGCTTCAGATTTTTCACCTTCATGTTTACCAAGAATACTTTAGCATTAATCACAATATTCAACAGTGGAAAGAAAAGCTAGTCTATTTATTGAATCTATACAAAGAGTAATATTTCTTTTTACACTTAGAAGTTTTACAGTGGGTTGGTTATTGAAATTTTGCCACTGCATGCACAAAAAATGTTATAAATATGAATATATAATTTAAAATTGCAAATTATTTTGCAAATAATAGGTCCATTGTAAAATATCCAGAATGCCTGCCTTATGAAACAGTGTCAGTGCTTGCCCATGTGTTGTATAAATATTACCTATCCAGCCTGTCACCTCTAGTCTGTGAGACAACCAAGATTTTATTTCTAATTGGTTTTTTTATTACTATCAAATAAAAAAGCTCTGTTCATAAAAAATTATTAGGGCTGTTTCACCAGAAATGTTGTGGTCTGGGATTGCATCTTTTCCCAGGTAAAGTTGCCATCTCTTCTGTTACTGAGAAACTTTCTTACTCTTTCTCCACATTTGGCAGAATTCTTTCAGCTGTCTCTTGATCTGTTTGGCTTCTAAATGGATACAAGAGTAAGACAAAGATGAAAAAGAATTACTCAGACTGCATGGGATAATGAAAGAGTAGGTGTAGTGCTATAGAAGGTTCCCTTATAGGAAAAAATATGTGTTCAGACATACTTCAGATGTGACCCTGATATTCATACTCTACATAAGTAAATTTTGTCTCTATTTACAATTTTCAAAGGATAAAAGTAGGTGTTCATTATCCTAAGGCTTTAGGGCAGCTTATTCACCTAAGAAGATAACCTGTGTTGCCCTAAGTATGAATATGATGTTAAGAGTGCATGGGCTTGTGCAATAGGACTTCTAAAATCACAGAGTATGATGCTTATGCAGTATTACCTTTATATGTAGAATAATTGTAACTTCTGCATGTGAAATTTTGAGTTTTGTGCAACACTACTGGAGAGAATTGGATGGGTTGAATAGAGAAGGTCATTCTGAGATCTTCAATCTGAATAAGGCTTTCTAGCCTTTTTACATAGAACCAGTTCTTGTCACCCCACTACTGAGATGGTATTTTTAAATGGTGCGTCACAAGTATGGCCAAGACATTTGAACCAGAGCTCCAAAATCAGAGTGTCATTAACTTGTAAGCAGGTGGTTTGCAGTATTTTCAGATTTTCTCTTGCATTTTTGTATCAGAAGCACAATATGTGAACTGACAATGGATTTCAAAACAATCAAATGAAATTAATTAATCTTGGTCCTAAAATCCCTAGAAGTCTGTGCAGAATTTGGCTAAGAAAGGCAGCAGTGCCTAGAAAAGAAGGGAAAGGGTGAAAGGGGCTGGGTGAGTGTTCCTTAGGGTTCTAAAGTTATAAAAGAAATTTGCATTTCCAGGGAGGTATATGATTAGAGAGTTTGGATTAAGAAGTCATTGGTGGAACTGCAGGACCATATAAAGTAAAATTTGTGTCTGTGCTCCTGCCAGTGCTTGAGTTATTGGGAACACTACATATCTAGAAATGAAGATTTGCTGCAACTTGTGGTACCTCTAATTAAGTCAGACTGTGGTTACAGACCTGTGTCCACAACTGTTTTCCTTTGCTTGAATTATGTTGGATCTCTCCTAGGAAGGACTGTCTATTAAGTTATCATTTTGCTAAGGAGCACTCAGTGGGAGTTTTAAGATTCCTCTCCAAATACAAAAGGGAATACTTGGTCAAGAATCCAGTACTGGTCTGAATCAGTTAACAGCTCTGCAAGGGGTTTTTGCCCCCCAAAGAATCACATCAAGGACAGTATACAAAAAGAAAAGTCAACCTGTCTGAAAAGGAAAACAATGAAAATAGCTTTATTTGGTAAAAATAAAAAAACATCAAGGCTTGTTTTCTCATGAATTTCTACTGAAGAAAAACATAAGGTAGTGTCTGTAACCCAAGTTAGGAGAAAAGTTGACTGAATATTGACAGACACCACAAAAAACTGGCATAAAAGCTTGATGTTTTGAGGAGATATACTGTTCTTAGAACAAACATTATTGCAGAATGATACAAACTACACTAGGGAAATCAGCTAGAAGGGCGAGCGGTCTCTGAATACGAGGCAGCTTTGAAGAAGTTGGCAGGAGTGTCTCTTTTTGGGACAGTCATTGATCAGGTATTGTGGGACAGGAGTTTTTATGACATGTGAAACTGTCATCTGTAAAAGCATGCAACCTGTGCACAGGCACCCACACAAACACAAGTACTTCAGCATTTGGAACTTAGAAAAGAATAGTCATATAAAACTTCATTGTAACAGTAGGGATTACATTTTTGAAGTGACAAACAAAATACACAGATATTTTGGAAGAAAGCCTTTTATTTTTCCCCAGTATCCATCTGAAGAAAGTGAAGGAGTAGCCCCCAAATCAATTTATAGATAGAAGGTGTATTTATACTTGAAACAATGTCATGAGTTACAAGTTTGCTGAAAAAATCTGCCTTTAGTAGAGATGGTGATGAAGTTGTTGGTTTTCCTTCCTATGGGTACGTTCTCCCTGGGAAGATGACCACAGAAAAACAGGTGAGGAACAGAGAGGATAATGTAAGAGGGACACCAGTGTGATACATAAGAAGAAAGGTTCTCTCTCTTTGGTAGGATGTAGTTTAAAAGGAAGAATGGATAAATGTTTGATTGTTAAACTCATTTTAAGTGTTCTACAAATTAAATATAATTGTTTAGCATAACTTAAAACTAAGAAATAATAGCTCACCACCAAGAAATGATTTTGACAGATTCCACAAAACTTTCCTTTTGATCACAAGTAGAAGGCTTCCAAAATTAGAGACCACTGCTGATATGAAACATGCATGTCCAGGAACTTACCTTGATATCTTATATATGATAAATCCAAATTCAGAGATATTGTTACTGAGTATTTATTAACAAGTTAAGATAATAATGCATAAGAAGAAACATGAAGTGGGTTACATAAACTTGTTAGGACTTTTCATTTGAATATAAAATTAAAGCTAAGCATTAAACCAATTTTGCAAGGATAGAATGTAGCAGAATACACAAGGTAGCAAGCTGTGTCAAAGATTTGTTTGGGCAGATATTACTCAAAATCACAAAGCCTTTGGTATTTATGGATTTAAGTTGTGCCTGCTACAAAATTGTGATGGTGTTAGAGGTGGGCGTCTGCAAAATACTTGTTCAAACCAGGAAGCAGCATCAAAGGTGCCATAAGCATTCACCCATAGGAAAAATTGTTTCTTTAGAATGTAGTTTCATGTAACTAATTTTGAAACTATCTGAGTTTCTAGCTATAACAAAGAGAATGTTTCACCAAAGATGGATAAGAGAGTATCAGGCATCTGAAGGCAAACCTCCACCTGCTAGGAACATCATTATCATTATGGGGCTCCTCCAACTCAACATATTCTACAATAGTATGATCTTTTTGATAAACAAATTAAATTTCTTACTTCAAAATTTTCAAAAAGCAAATACAGAAGTATTGGTGACTGTTATAACTACTCCTACATTAAAGCAGCTGATTTTCCCAAATTTGCAAGTATTAACAAGGAAAAATTTATCAAGGATATGCGGATATATATCAATGAATTAGAATTTAAGAAAAAAAATGTCATATTGGATTTCTTGACTTTAAACTTCTATAAACATGACAATAGCACAAATAACAGTATATGATAGAAGGAAAAATGGGAAAGCAAATGGAAGTGGATAAAAGCTCCTCATTAAAACCTATAGGAGAGCTTTACTGAAAGAAAGCCAAGGGATATTTCAATGCAATATCAATTTCCATTAAAATTAAAAAAGTAAGAATGCCTTAAAAATCGTATTGGTAACATCTATAGGTTCCCTGTCAGGTTTGTTTGACACATGCTGATGTATAAAGACAGGAATGTTCAGCAGATATTTTAGCTATTTATTTGAAACAAAACAGAGATGCACCTATCCCATGTGATGCTGCTGTAATTGGAACTTTACCCTCTGTGGCAAAAGTTTTTAACATTTTTAAATTAACTGGCCAAGATGTCTCACACTCAGGAACTGCCAGAATCTCTCTAAACCATAAATGTTAACTTTAAAGGAATAGAAAACTGGGCAAATTCCAAGGGACTCGAAGACTGTAAGTGATTTTCATATATTTCATAGAGTTCAGAAGTTTAACCAGAGAGTTACTAATGGGACAGAATGGTGCTAAATTTAACTAAAAAGCCATTACTCACAAAGTAGCTAGAAATTTAATTATAACAGGCAAAAGTATAGTCAACGCCAAATTGTTCTCCAAAAGACAGGAATTGTCATCAAGTTTTTTTGTTTGAGCCTTTCAATAGGATTAGAGACTTCAATTCTGCAGGCAACAGGGACTTCTTCCTACCAACTGACTTATTACTAAAAAATATTATGGTTAATAATAAATTGAGCCCTATGTGATTAATAGGACATACAATTTTGACTTGTAGACAGATGACAGAAACTAGCTAGTTTTGCTGGAAAACAATAAAGTGATTTTTATGTTCAGACACAGAATTTCAAATCTGGATCCAGTGTTACCTAACCTCTTAATCAAAAAGGCAAATGTCAGAATCACATCTTGCAGATGACACTGATGTTGGTGGGGTAGCAAATGATGAGCACACCTCCCATTCACAGGGTGATTTGAATGGCTTGTTAAAATGGGTAGGGCTTGTACTTTTCAATACAGCACTACAAAGCATCATATATTGAAAAGAAAAGGACTAATTCTGGACAGCAGTAAGTCAGAGTTGAAACACAATACTGAGTCAGTTAGAGACAACTGCTGATCCTGCTCTGTCTGCAGGACCTGCCTCCATGCCTCCACTTTCCTTTGTTATGAAAATAAAACCTATACCAGTGGTAGCAGCATTGAACTCAATTTCACTTTGTACATAGCACAGAAAAAGGGTGAGTAGGATATATATCCATTCATACTTCAGCAAGGACATAGAAAACCAGAAAGAGAGAAAGATTAAGAGAGTCTAAAAAGAGCTTTGGGGAAAGAAATGACAGGTTTTTAGAATCCAAGGGTTTAAGGCTCCTCAGTTACTTATTTTGTAAATTAAATTGAGTGGGGAAATCCAACATCAAAATACATGGTAAATTTACCTTTGGAGTCTTGAAGGCAAGATGATACATCCTCTTCAGAAATGTGCACCTGTGATTACGTTCCAGCTAGGAGTACAGCTGACTGGCTCTGTGACAGGTGCCTCTCTGCAATGGCTCTGGATTCTGTGAGTCCTTATTTAAGGACCTCATTAAATAGCTTATTGGATGTGCAACTCCACAACAAGATGTTAGTTTTAACCAGACCTACCCTTGGCTTTCAGCAAGGCTTTTAGGCTTTCACTCTCCCCAAAGGAACATCTGGACTTTTGCTGTCTTCCTACTATATCTGATTTTTAAACAGCCCCTTTCAGGAATTTCTGACTAAGCATTAGGTTCCTTTTCACACATCTGGCTAATCAAACTTACAGACAGCTCCCTGTGTGAATCCTAACTCATCATTCTCAGTGCAGAATCCTCGGGCTTCCAGCCCCATATGTCTCACATAGCTGCCAGCTTCCAAAGCCCATGCAATTTTGCTTTATATGTAATGTTAGATCTCGAGGCTCAGTGAAGGATTTCTTGTGTAACAATTTGGATTATGGACTGCATAAATTATTTCTTCCATGAAAGCAGTGTTTCCTGATAAAATTCTGCCCCTTTTCATCCTTACCGTATTTCTCTGTTTCACCACCTCACAGTCTGCCTTCAGCTGCTGCCTTGGAAAATGGATACCCTGTTATCACACAGCAGTTCTAATTGTGTTTGAAGAAAAGCACAGGTTGATGGACTGCAGTAAAATGTCGTGATATCTTGATGGCACCGAGGGGCTGATCTCAAGAGCTTTCAGTTATAATGTACCTGGTGACTGAGGATGGCTTGGGTTGTGGTGCAGAGGTGTCATGATGCTAGTCAGAATTTAGGTGTTAACATTTGGGGGATGGAGGGAGCACATTAGCTCTCTAGTGGATTTTGTCTTCTTTTCGCCTTGGAACATTATTCGATAGCAACATGTATGTCAGTTATATAATTATTATCCCATGTCTTTCAATACACATGTTCTCATTCTAATGGTGCTTTTTTTAAGGGTGTGAAACATATAAATGCACTATTATATAAATGTATTTTGAAGTTAAATTTACCTTTTCTTGATATTGGAGGAAGATACTATTTGGAGATGAAATGCGTGACCTACCTCTATTTTCTCTTCTGCAAAACTTTATGTCTGTCTGACTCAATTTGCTAAAAGACAGGTTGAAAATTTGGCAATGCTTCTTTGTGAATCAAAATGTAAATATTTATATGTTTTGAAAAATCACTTTTTTCCAAATAAATAAAAAGCCACATGGTATAATATAACTTTTAATTTGATGGCAAAACAAGCTCAAATACTGCATTTTTTTGTTTGGTTTGGGTTTTATTACATCATGTTGCTTTACATTTCATATATTACTTGGTTAGTGCTCATGTCTACTTGAGAAATGTTGGTACCCTGGCTTTCTTTCTATTTCTGCTTTATTTTCCACTAAAATATCACATGCTTTGAAAATTAATTTGGAGGAAAAATAGCATTTGCTACAGTAATATGTTTCATCATTGTGTAGGATATCCTCTGTATCACTCCATCTATTCAGGGTGCTACTGCAATTAATACAATCACTCTGTAACCTGGCATTTCATAGCAATAATGCTGGCCTTTATGTAGCCTGTCTCCTGTTTCCTATTGTATAAAACTTTTCACTATGGATCTCAGCATGGTTTCAAAAATGCATCTATCTTATTCTTTATTTTATCACACAACCTTGAAATAAGAAGCTAATTTCTATCACAAACTTGACCTTTAATGCTGTTGAGCCTTATCTTTTCTCATACTTTTTCTTTAACCTTCTAAGATACAAAAGACATCTTAAACCCATACAGAGCGTTAAATCCTAAATATTTTCTAAGCAGCTATGATCTACTTGCCACATTAGAGTTGTAAATTAAGGTCTCATATGTTGCAGGAACCAGCCTTCCATATCACAGTTTTCTCCCCTGAATGAGGCAAGAGTCAGTCAGTAAATATATGTGGTCAACCTCAGATTTGCCTCACTGGGAGTTCACATGTATTTTTAACTGCCTTCAATTGTTAATGTATTCCTCAAATGAGATGCATCACCTTGAAGAATGACTTTTTGCCCTCTGGGAATACGCCAAACAAGTATTTCATTCACTATGATAATCAGTTCTACCTCCAGCAACATATGAAACCCAAATTTAATAGGCACTAGTGATTAGGTTTTAAGACACAGAGTCATCACTGTCCACTGTAACAATAATAATAATAATACGGGGGGGAAAAGAGCAGGAAAAAATGCACATATTTGCTTCCAGGAATCATTAATAAAAGCAATAGAACTATCAACATTTGGAGAATATGCTTAATAAATATAATGTGTCTTGTCATTAAAGAAAAAAGTATGGACAGCAATTTTTTATTAATTTAGAAATTTTCTTGAGCAGAACTAAAAGCTACTGCTTAAGTTTTATAACCCTGGAAACCAGAAAAAAAAAAACCAAAAAAAACCAAAAAAAAAAAAAAAAAAAAAAAAACAAACAAAAAGAAAAAGAAAAAAGAAGGAGGAACTGCATATCATATTCTTTAAAAGCTTGTAATTATAAAATTTATAATAAAAGGAAAAATGTGGGAGAGAAAATGAGAAAATTGAGCTCCCTGAACAGTTTTCAGTGTTAAAATTACCCAAGATCTTCCTGAACTTAAACTTTTATAGAAAGCAGAAAGGATAGTTATATGGCATTATGGAAAATAAAAAATCAGCCTTTAAATCAGCAGCTTAGGTTGTGGACAGTAAATGATACAGTGGTTCCACTTTCTTGGAACTGAGAAGCATAAGAAAATGAAGAAAGATGCCAGTGACAGGGTGAGGATGATGAAAGCAGACTAGCATTATGAATGATATGTTAAGTGATTGGCTCAGAAGGAATCATGGGATTGCTGCCTTTTGCAGATGCTGATTTTCATCTATATTGTTTGCCTCTTTCTCAGAAAGGCCTAACATATGCAGAATGTGTGTGCATGCGCATGAGCAAATAGAACAAATACAGATATATATTTATATGATGTTATATATTCTTATATGTTCAGAAGGCACCTTATCCCTTTTAATGTCCTCACACCTGATCCATTTAGCTAATCATGATAGCTTGCTTTAACATAAACCAGCAAACTGTCTTACATGAATTAATATCCTCCTGCTTTCTTTATTCATGCAAGTATAACATTTCTTTTTTCATTTGTCTGCCTCACTAAACGGGAAAATATTTTGGTTGTTTTGTTTTGTTGTTTTTTAGGGGATTTTTTTACTAATTACTAATTCTGAAAAGCATCTTCTGATCTGCTAAACTGCATAAATACAAGAAATCGTATTTCTACCTAATAACAACGTGTTGTCTAATAGGAAGACATACCGAGGTCCTGTTACATTTCCTTTGATGTGCTTTAAGCTGCATACCGTGCATTCTCTGCTTTCAAACTAACAGGCATTACCAGTATCATTCAGGCTGCTGGCTTCTTTGTGTGGACAAACAGAAAGATAAAATGATGCTTAACACTGATGAGATATATCAGAAACACATGCATGCAATTAAATGTAATACTAATTTTGAAGGGTCGTTTTACTAAGATTACCTTCAGCAACATTTTTGGCGTCATAAACAATCCCTAACTCCAAGCTTCATCTCTGAACATTAACTCTTTGGTGTCCTATTCATTTATTTTTAGTCCAGTATTCTTTGAATATTCTTCCTTTGCACTTGAAACTATTTGAATTTTAAAGGGTCTATGGGGGGTCACAGCTAGTGCATTAAAAAACACCCTAAATTATTTTTCTGTAAGATTCTGACTTGAGAAAAAAGTAAATAGTTAAATCTTCCCATTTTATCAAATATATTGCTTTTATAGCTGTGCAATTTAGGTACCAAATAATTTGTTTCAAAAATACCTAGCATCTTAAGAAATGGACACAAAGGTGTGTAGATATCTAAATACTAACCAGGATGTACTCATTTTCATTTGAATATCTTGTTAGAGATTATTCATTTTATCAATACTTATGATGGCCATGATAATATTTAGGATACTATTTCTGGCAAAAAAAAAAGATGCCAGAGAACTATTCAGTTTAAAGTTTCTTAGCTTTAGACTCTATTCAATATCAGGTCAGTGGCATTTATGTAACTAATTTCTTGGTGCACTCCTATCACTTCACTGAATATTTACCAATTGCTTGTGGGGAAAAATAATGAATTCCTTTTTTCAGAGCAATAAATATTGATAATTAAACTAATGAAGTATTATTATTTTTTCCAGTCTGGACATAGAATTGACCCAGGTGCTCATTATTAAAACTTTTTAATATATTTTTGCAGACTGAGAAAATGAACATCAGTGAACCAATATAATTAGCATGCCTTCTAAATAGATGATATAGTTATATACTTGTTAGTATTAGGAGATCCTACAAATTTCATTTATCAAGATACAGCCCAGCAGGCATTTTCTAGTGAAAAGGGCGCCTGTGAATCCCCAGTATACCACTCAGATCACCCCCTGAGGGGAAACGCAACTTGCATTCAAATCAAACGTTTTCCTATCAAATGCTCCACTAATGGCTTTCCTATGAGACCCAAGCCTCTCAGTCACCTACTACCTATTTAGACATGTCAAAACAGAATTCGTTGTTTATTTGTATTTCATTGAAGTGAGTCTGTTTTCTCATATTGAATTTGTATCCAAACCCCAGGTTGTCAATACTACTTAGTTAGATCTGCTGTTTGTTGTGTTTTTCTCTGCATGCGATCCAGGGGAAAAATTAGTGTCACTCATGCCAGTTTCAACCCTCCTATAAATCCTTAAGCAGTGTATTAAATAATTTTATAAAGTAACTAGCATATATATTGAGGGATCTTGGAAACAGTTCTCACATTGAAAGCTGTTTTATCAGATGCAGTGATGACTTTGCTACGCTAAGGTTTGACCAGAAAAAGCTAGAAAAATAAATAGTGTAAGGAAAAAAAAAAGGGGAGGGGGGAGAGGGGGGAGGCCATTGTTTTCAGCATTTCTCTAAATTACAGTAAGTTTAATTGCCTCACTTCAATATAGCTCAGCTAGTCAGTAGACATACGTGACTGCAGTGATTTTTGTGAGAATTATTTAAATTAATTCTGTTAGCAGCATCTAAGTTAGTTTACTTGTGCTTAAGCCTAAATCTCTGCATTAAACATTCCATAAAAACAAGAACTAAGTGTTATGTTTGATATGCACTTCAAAAGCCTAAAAGGCCAAAGAAAGCCCTTCCTTAATTATTGAAGAAGTGTCTGTAAAGGAAACATGAGCAAATAGCATTCATGCTTTCATCCCCAGTAACCTTTTATTGTCCTTTTCTTCAGATGGCCAAGTCAGTATATTTAATAAAGGGAGCAGCAACCATCAAAGAAGGCAGGGGTCTAATAAATGGTCCTGATTAAAGGCCCTGACAGGGTATGAACTTTGCATAAATTTTCCTATGGTGTCAGGCTAGGATCCTGATTGAAAACCCATTAACATAATCACACATTTAGAGGAAATGCTATAATGTATCAAAAACATTTCCCTTAGTGTAATAATTTTAAGGACATTAAAATGCAAATGATAATAAGGAGCTGTGTTTTAGTGATGTTCTGAAAGCCTGATTATTCAAATATTTAGTATGAAATATGGAAGCTCCTTTAACTAATGCATCTACATGATTTCAAAGATTTAATCTATATTTGTACTTGAAAGACTTTTATACCACTACTGAATATTTCCTGTTAATTTAGACTTGCAAAATCCAGGAAGAAATTTAGTTTAAATGATAGTGCTAAGTGCTAAGACCTTTTAGCCTGCTTAAAAAATAAAAAAATACTAATAATAAAAAAGTCTGTGTTGAAACCAGGAAACCAGGACACAAGCCATGCTCTTCCATTAAGTACTGAACTGTAAAAGTTCACATTTTGGTATCTTTTGGCTTATAAAAATAGTTTGCAGAATTTGAATCATATTTTTCTCTGTTTCTATTAAAATATATGCTTAAAACAGATGGGCCATTCAATCTCAGCAATGATATTCTTTAATGCTAATTCTTAACAATAAAAGAAACACTATCCTCCCACACACAAATAGCCATAATTATGTAAAGAATGACTGCTTCAGACTCATGACTTTCAATATGCTTGAGTCTAGCATACTGGTATAAGAGGCCAGAAAGGTCAACAGTAATTCATAACTGCTATAAAATTGTGTAGCATCCTAGGGTTTCTGGAGGATGCTGACATTATCATGCTTCTTCTGCTGGTTTGTATATGTAAATTTGTGATAGGAAGTGCACTGCTTTGCCATATCGCATGCAGAGCATCAATCAGGCAGTAGAATACATCAGAGTATTTTCATTATGCCTAGTTATTTACTGCATCAGAAGAAATTACCCTGGCAAGCCAAGCGGCCTTCTCTGGATAGCATGATATGACCAACCAGGTTTCAGCTCAGAAGTCTTGTAAACATTACAGGATTAATCTCACAATCACAATCATCAATCTTTCCTAGTCCTGCCTGGGTGCAACTGCGGAGATTGGTAACCAGGCAATGTAGATTTAAATTTAACCCTGAACATCAAGAGCTATATGTCAGATCCGTGCACCATATTACAAACACCTATATTTTTACTCCAGCTTTAGTACAAAATGATGAAAACATAAAATTTTTGCACTTCAAATTCACATCTAATTTTTCATCCCCATTTTTGATGCATTACAGGGAAATAAGAAATACTCTGAAAAAGATATATTTCATAATACCAGAATCTAATGTTAAAATGATGCACTGTGATGCCTAGATCTAATGTATGTATTAGAGACAACTGACACTGCAGTAAAATGTAGAGTAGTAATACAGGTTCAGGACCAGACTTGGGCTCCCTGGCACTGAGCCATTAGAGGTTAGGGCACTGTAGGGGTAATGTACTTAGCCTCTAACAAATGGAGCATTAAATACATCACGCTGACTCATAGGTAGCACTGGCACCAGTTTCTGAAATGACTGCTTGCTTGCCTTCTTGCCAAAGGAGGGAGAGATTCTGGCAAATCTAGGTGCTCTGAGTAAAAATGAGAAACTGGGAAATGAGAGCAGCCTATATGAATGTTTCATCATTGTGTGTTTAACTATGTGCAGTATATAACCTAGCCTACGGAGATAATGCAGAAGATAACATGTATTCTTTTTCCTTTTTTTTCTTTTTTAACGCCACATGAAAATAGCAGTGATAGTGATCATTTTTCAGTAGTCAAGAAACAATAAATATATAATGAGCGGATCATGTATAGAGACTGTATGGCAGTCTAATTTGAACTCTGATCTTTATTTTTATTCTTGTTCAAAATACCTTTTTTGCTGCATGCATTCAAAACATTTTTCTCCTTTTCTATCTCTGCATCCTAAACATTTTTCTCCCTTTCTATCTCTCTGTCATTGGTTTTCTCTCTCTCACTCTGTCTCTTTGTCTTTCTCTCTCTTTCTCACATATATAGTTGTTCTGTGTTATACAATGCCTATAAAAATTGTTAATAAGCTTGGGCCTACTTTTATGATTTACAGAAATATTAATTTTCATGGGTTTCTGCCTTTCTCTTTATTTAATCAGAACTGCAGGCACTTTACTGCTGTATATGAATGCATTCCCTCTGTAATAGGTTCCTGTTTAGCAAGGCAACTAGCTTCTGCCTACTAAATAATTCCTGTATAATATGCAGCGATCATACTCATTTGGTCTTCAATGATGAAAACTCTGCAACACAGTGCTTAGCTGATGCACAGATGTGAAACCACTGATTTTAGAGATGCCAGCTGAATGTCTCATTTAAAGCATGCTTTTCTTCTACAGATGTGGGGACGGAACAGTTAAATGCAGAGAAGATGGGTGTATTGCAGTGCTTACTCCATTATTTCTGTTCACAATCCTCCTCCCCCAAATTGATTTTTTATCTCTTTGACCATTTTTAAATAACTAATAGCCTGATATACTTTTGTGACTATATCTAGTCACATGCTGTTCCCTTCACAGGCCCAGTTAAACCCACAATACATAAGTCTTCCAGTGCAGATAAGACAAATGTGTACCACCTCACACAGATGAGCTTGGTGCACGTAGGGGTGTGAGGGGTATGAGACTTACCTGTTTGCAGACAGGAATCACCAAGCTCTTTAGGAGGCAAAAAGCACATTAATACAACGAGCTGGCAATATGATTCCCGGTTCTTTGTGGCTTGTTACCATAGTGAGATTAGGCATTTGTTTGACCACAGGCTTGTAGAAATTTCTTGGGTAAGGAGGAAGATATGAGAATAGTATAAAAAGATAGTTTGGCCTAGCCCCATAATGCAGGATATGCTCCTGCCTCTCATGCCTAGAACATCTTCAGTCTCTGGGCAGCCGCAGTACAATCCTTTGGGCTCAGCTCTGCCATAGCAAACGTAACCTCCTGTCCTTCTGCTGGAGCATGGACAGCTTGACAGTGCCAGAGGTGGTGAGCAGGTACACAGCTCTGTATGCACACAAGGAAGCCCAAGACTCCTGAATTTGTGCAGCAATGGAGGTTACGGACTTAAACCATGGCCTGCACATCATGAAACGGTGGGACATTCACTCTTCTTTAAAAGACTCTGTAAAGAAAAATATCTTCATTCTCTCTTCCCGTCTTTCAAAATTCCCATTAAAAGGAGACATTTATCTTCTTGTTCAGTGCTGGAAGACCATGATTATTATTTTTTCTGCTTTTAATATTAACTGATGACACAGGATGAGAAGCTGAGTTATTGTAAACTATCACAGAACAAAAAGCAGGCTGAAAATTCCACCCTTTGCTAAGGTGAATCCACAGCATGACATAAGGCAGGTCACTCAAATCTAAACTTGAAGGAAGTTTGCCCTAGAGAGTGTTGCAATACATGTCAGCTTATTAATTTAGAGACCTATTAGTGACAGGCCACAAACCCACTCATAAATTTATAAAGAGTAAAGGACTGAACAGAACTGTTCAATTCTAGAAATTGCTCATCTGCTTGGTGAATTATGAAATATAATTTTTGCACTTCTTGTACTAGATATACCTAGGAAATTCTGAGCTGGTGATATTTTATGGGTCAGGCAGATTTTTCTAAGACACTGAATGGCATTGTAGTGTGTGCTATCTTATGAGGACCTGCAGCTCTAGAAAAAGCAAAGAAAACATTTACTTTGGACTATCTCTAACACGCTTTTGCATTTCTAGCAGCTGATGTCCCTGCAGAAAAATATCAAGAAATTATGCTTAGTGTTAGGAGTTGAGAGCATCAGTGCACTGACGAGGACAACACCCAACATTGGAAGACAGGCAGTGAGGAGATGTCATGAGCACAATATATTTCCATGATGTCTCCCAGTCTTCTCATTTCCATTCATAGTTGCAGAACCACTGACACACTCCATGAATGTTATCAGCTGTGGCTGCAGGAGTTGCTGTTCCACCTGTAAGCAACAGCTGGGTAAGAGGGAGCTTTCCAAAGCTGAACGGTTTGGCTGCTGGTGATGCTACCTACATGAAGTCCCATTAAAAAGGATATATGAGATCACTCCAACCATTTACAGTTTTTCAAGGCTTAAATTCTGCTTGTCCATACAAGAAGTTAGTATGCAGTAAGCACAGGAGTGAATTAATAGAGCACTAACTACAGCACCTCCCATGACTGGGCTCTCTCTTTGCATGCTGTTAAGATAATAAGTTCTTTAAGTAAAGTACTCTTCAGGGAAAGTCTTCATTCCTATCTAAAGAGGTACCATTTTGTATGGATATTCCTGGTATGCATTGTTTGGTGCTACACACTTCACTTTCTACTAAAGGCTATGCCTGTGCATTGTAGCCAGACTATCACAAATTCACATTAATGTTTACTAGTATCTACCTCCTCCATCTAAACAACCCCAACCAAATGCTGGCAGAGCCTAAAGCAGGACCTGAAAAACATTCCTTTATACACAGGCCTGAGGCTATCTCCCCAGCTATTGCCCCAGCTAAACTCAGTGAAGTTGGCATGAGGTTGTGGGAGAAGTGATTCTTAAACAGCAATGAAAAACAGGAAAAATTATAAAAAGAGGGGCATCAGTCTTCATGATTTACACCTAATAAAAAAAATCTAGGAATCAATACTTATCCTTTTAACAACAGCATCCTATGCTCTTTTAAAAGCCTGACAAAAATTATTCTTAGCTTTGGTTTTCTGAACTCTTCTTAACAGTTTGGTTTTTCCTTGAATCTCTTGCATCAAACAGGATCTAACACCAACCTTCTTTCACCACCTCAGAGTAAATTAGGATGCTCTAGGAATCCAGCCTAGGCTGTTTTATTGTACCTATCACTGTAGTCTGTATGAGCTCAGCATCTCCCAAGACCAGGTTCTTTGTTTATATGCTCCTTAGGTTAAAAGGTCTTAGAAGAAAATACTCTGGATTCTTCCCTGCCTCAATAGCCTAGTCTACTGTTTGCCTTACACAAATGAACTGTAATAGCAAACTGTAATATTATTTGGATGAATTTCAAAAAAATGTTTATCCATTTCACCTGTTCTCAGCTTTACAATATTGGAGTCACTTAATGTGACAGTATTAGCTGTCCATCTGTAGAGGAAAAAAAAATTAAGACCTTCACCATTTTGGAGATAAGCTAGAAGTGTGTATGCATTCTGCTTCACATAAATCTGTCAGCAGTCTTGGAGCTAGTGCCAGGAAGTAGATGGAGCACTCCACCCCACTAACAACCAGGTTTGTGGTAATGACAGACTAGAAAATATTTTATGATTCCACTGGAGCCTTATCCCTGAATCTCTGTGTTTGTGAAACTCAGATGTAGAGTAGCATGGGGAAAGCCACATCTCCTGATGAGACAGAAAGTGCCTGCTAATTTGTGTAAAGATTCCACCACAGAATATCTTTAATGGTCACTTCAGACTAGAGAACACTGCTTATGTGTGTGTCCATGCTTAGTAGCTCTGACAGAGCTGGGAGGAGCTAGAATAAAACTAGGCAGACCATCAGGAAACCAGACAGTGGACAAGCTAACCATACTGTTATAATGCAATAGAATTAATAGGTTATGTGCCCTCAAAGTTCTTTACTTTGAACACAAGCAATTTAGAGCAGTAAAAGCTCAAATTCAGAGGACACTGATCCTGATGAAAAATTTACAGTTTAGGATCTTGTTGCATCCTCTGTGTTTTCTTAACATTAGAATTTTACTTCCATGTGCTTGGGAAATATATTATCTTGAAAAAACACAAATATAATAAACCATTTTGAATCACAATAATTATTTATGCTGGCAATTGGACCCAGGAATGAGGATTTATTTTGAACAGCATTTTCCTCTAAACATTTACTGAAAAGACAAAAATGAGCTCTTACTGCAGCAGCAGATATATGCCATACACCTCTAGAACTAGCTACAATGTGAATCCTGTGACCAGGTAGTTCCTATATTTGCTCAAAATATACGTGACTTAATGCTGCAACAAAATACATGTAAAAATACTAAATAAAGGTTCAAACTCCTGTTATATGATATTCTACTCTTCATTTTCCTCGTTCTTCTTCTCCTTCTTTCCTTGTTTTAAAGAAAACATTTGGTAGGTCAGCTTTCAGTAGCCAAAAGAGTTGAGTATGTGCATGTATTAATACAAAAATACTTTTCTACTTTCATTGAAACTGTGTAAGTTTTATCTCCATACCAACTCATCTCTCTCTTTCCTTTTGTTCCTTTTCAGCATATCATATGAGTACCCTCCAATAAGCTTCTTGGGCAGAAAGTTTTATATGTCATTAATTCAATCAACACATGTAATATGTCTGTAACTCTCACACTAAAAAGTAAATTACGAATGTCTACAAAAAGCTTCTGTCCATATCTGTACTCAACGTGATAAGTTTTGGAGGCATCTATGTTTTCCTTGGTATTTTCTTCTCACTTTACTCCTTCTTTTTCTTTTACCTCTTGTCATTCCTCCTAAAGCCACACTATCACAGGAAGCTTTGCTTGTGAGATGATTGGATTCACACTACATCTTGAATTCTGTTAAATTTTCCTTCCAGGGCAGGGCCTAATACATGAAACACTTCTGAGCATTTGAACATAGGTTGCATACACTTCAGCATTTTCAATAAGAAAAGTTGCATGGTAGATCTTGGCTAAAAGCCAGTATCTAAAATATCCTTAAATATAAGGACCAGGAAGTTGATTTGTATCTGGATAATGAATGCAGAAATCCATTAGAGTGTGCAGATTTCCATTATGATCTCTTGGCAGGTTTTCCTGCTTAAGAGGTGGGCTGCTGAGTGTTGAACGAGATGAAACTTCTGTGGAGCCCTTAGCCCTAAGTTAGGAACATGGAGATGATAAAAGCATGAATCACAGTTTCCAGATCTTCCTTTGACAGCAATAGGCACAGTCTCTGGGGGAAGTGGGAGCGCAACCATTTCTTACCACAATTATCTCTGTAGTCAGGACTATCAATGAATCTAATGCAGCCTCAAGATTGTTCTACATTATCAGCTAGTGAGGGCATATCCTCTGTAGAAGGTACAGTCAACATTACTGATTGCCCCTTTCAGTGTTTTGCATTAACTTACTTTTTCCTTTAGGAGGTTGTTTTAAAAGTTTTAAGCGTCTTGTTCAGCTATGAGTGGCCTTTTAGCTCCTCAGGTCCCTGCATCAATTTAAACTTTTCTCATAATTATATGCTCCCTCCTTTGGGAGATAACATTGGTTGTAGAGGCTAAGATGGAGGTGGTGGAGCTGGTAAAAGTTCAGCAAAACTGTGGTATTGCAATTATCTCCAGGAATCTCTGAAAAGAAGAAGTAAGATTAATCCATGCGGGGCTCCATATAGGTAACCTATAGATTGATAACCATCTCACAGTCAGCTGAGGTCTACTTAGAAATGGTTCTGCACCACCTTGGATATTTCGTCACCCAGTCACTGGAGGCCGCCCATCACCAACACCCAAACAATTTGCATTTTCTGCTCCTGCATGTAGCCTGATGATGATGTCTGCAATATCTTGGTGTAAGACATATCTTTGCATCACAGTTTTCTCATTGACCAGTCAAGAAAAGGATTTTAGAGGGTATTTGACAGCAGGTGAGATCATTTTGGTCAAGTGCTTACTGTCCTGAATGATCTATTGCACATTATGATGGTTGGGAGATTACTTTCTGTGAACCAGCATTTATGTTTCCGGTCATTAAAGTAGCCAGTTGCACTTTGCTAGCTTTTACTAGCTATTAGGGTCAAGAATTTGCTTAATAAATCATAACAACATATGTGAAGACATTTTTTAAAGCTCTGAAAGTATATAGCACATTATTGGCCATGCCTATGGAGACTCCACCTTTTTTGAGTATTTGAATTGTGCTTCTGCATAGTTCAAAATAAAGTCCTGGATATTATATACGTTAAGAAAGAGGCCTGAGTAGACTTTTTTCATTTTTATAGACTGAGGGCACATAAGGTACATTGCTCTGCTCTCTGAGCTTACACAAAAACCAGATATTTGTTTTTCTAATTGAGACCCATGAATGTGCATAGTCATATACCAAGAGAAAGAAGAAACAATTTATGCCAAGCTTTTCCAGCCTCATGAAAAAGGGAGGCCTTGAATTGGTTATATTCCCCTTGGTCCAGTGTATTTAGAAATGAAAGACTATGCTGGCCACAAGACAGTAAAGAATCTTCTGTGATCATATGGTATTATGCTGTGGTTTCTTCAGTATGAGAAAAATGTTCATAAAAGACACTGCATGACTGATTTGTCCATCTAAAATGGCATCAACATTTGGAACAGAGTCAAAAATCTCATCCTATAGAATATACGTGTTGCTATATATGATTATTAGGTGCATAAATACAGTGTGTGAATGTGTGTGTGTGTGTGTGTGTGTTTGCATGTTCTGTTTGAGCACAGACCTTATTCTTCCCTTCTAGCCACAATGACCATAATCAGCATGAAAAGGTTAAGGCACATGCTGCCTTTCATCACTCCCTGTACATTTATTTGTGAAAGCATTTATTTAAGTATGTACAAACTGCAACAGTGAAGAATTTTCATTAGTTATCAGTAAAATGCTGTTCATCCTTCTCTTTGAAAAGGAAGGCTGTAAAGTTCATCAGGAGTAGGTGAACTTCATCTTCACTGTAGTTCTTTGTGCTGCTATCTGCCTTAAAATCTTCATTAATTTTTAGACTAAAATACAATAGAAAGATCTTAAAGGTGTTAGGTAATCTTAATGTTAGATGTTAGATGTTGATGTTAGATCTTAAAGGTGTTTTATGAAACACATTTTGAGGATGGGAACCTAAATTAATGGCTCTGGCCCTTCTCTGCCTCTGCTCTTAAATAATTAACATTTATTTGATTGAAGCAATATCTGATGTTATTTGATTGCTTCCCTTTAACAAGGTCTGCAGGAAATGCGTCTATACAATATGCATATATGTATGTATATGTTTCAGTCTTTGGCATGGTCTTGATTTTAATATTTTTCTTAACTCCTACATTTAAAAGATCAAAGGTTTATAATTTCTGACATGATATGCTGTAAATGTAGTGATAGTTTTAGTCTTCATTAGTTGGGCTTTTTCCTTTTAAATCCACAAATAATAATTTGGTTGCCTGAGCACGGACTTTGTTCTTCTGTTATATTTGTTGCCACCTCAAAATTTCTTACCTACCATGACCACTGTGGAGAGGCTGGAGCTTAGGTGTGCTGTTGATGCTCCATGCAGACTGAAAAGTATTAAAAAAATACTGAGGAACTATTTCAGCCTGGAGATTTAAGTATTAGTCTCAGAAAAGTCTGGTTTAGGGTGGTGGGTGGGTTGGTGGTTATTTTTTTTCTTCCTTTTCTTCTTTTTATTTTTTTTTATTTTAATCAATATTTTACTGGAGGTTTTTTTTTCTTTTTTTTTTTTTTTCCTTTCCCCTCAGGACTGGAACCTTGTATTCATACAGCACTTCACACAGTGGGACCTTGATCCTGGCCAGGACCTCTAAGTGCTACCATTATACAAATAATAATAAAATGAAGCAGAACAAAACAGGAGCCCTATGGGCTAGTTTTTAATGCTCCTATCTCTTCTTCATCAAAATTAAACTAATTGAAAGATAACACTGAGCAAATGATTTTTTCTATTTTATTTTCACTGGTTATACATTTTCATAACATGCACATCATGAAATGAGTGGATGACTCACTTTCAAAAAGAAATGAAAACACTGGATTCACTTGGTTTTACTAGGCAGGCTGCTAAGTATACATTGTATGGTGGCATCCTATTCTGCTGGACTAATAGTAATTTTTAAAGGGATTCAATGTTATGATACAACACTTTCTTTTTAATTGTTGTTATTGTATTATTTTAACAATTTTAGTCTGTTAAACAAATCCATGAAAAAATGCTTAATACCACAGAAACAGATTGATCTAAGTTTATGAAATTTACAGATTACCTAAAATGCTAGGAGTTAATTACAGTCTGCTTTCCCTGGCATGTCAGCTTGATTAAATTTGGAGTTCCAAGATGAATTGGCCCAAATTCATTAGTGTTCCCCGGGTGCATATGTTGGTCAAGGTCAAGCGAAGCACATTGACTGTAGTGTTAGTCAGGAGGGGGAAGGGTTTCTAAAGAAGGTGGACTCTTAAAAGGTCTGGGGTTGCAGCAAGAAACTTTGATACTTTTTAACTTAATAAATCTTGACAGCCTAATCATGGCTAAGCCTTTGCAGTGTTATTGGTACAGATGGCAAAGCTAGACATATTTAAAGAGATCTCAGCAGCTAGTGGCAGGAGAGCATTGAATCCAAATGCACTGTTGGGCTCTCAGAGAAAGTGCAAGAAGAGAGGATAAAAAGCTACACAGCATTTCCATCTCTTGACATCTCCAACAGCCTCAGATACAAAATATGATAAGGCTCCTGCTGAGCTAATAAGCCCAACAAATGTCTGTGTCCATGAAGTAGATGAAGTGGGATCAAGTAGTTGGGGGCTGCTGTATGAAAATAAGCCAGCACCCAGGGTATAATGGCACTGTAGAAAGCTGCAAGGTCAGGCTGATGACAGAAACACTGGATAAGTAGAGACCCCATCAGTAAAACGGGTTTGCTTGCTGGATCTGAGCCACATAACTATTAAAAAAATAAAAACAACCCCTGTGTTTCAGAAAACTTGTCTTGTATAGTAAATAGAAGGGCAGCAGTTTGTTGTACGAAAAATTGCAATTTTTTCCTACTTATTGCCATACATATTGTAGATTAATAGTTTCTATGCAAAATATGACGTCAAAACATGCCTGAAAAGAACATTTGACTGCAAACTAAAGGAGATTTTTAAAGAAAAAAAGTAGTACCAGATGAACAACAGATTTTTTTTAATATTACACTGTTTTTCTCTTAAATTTCAGGTGCCTCAAATATATTGCTATTCATCTCACTCTTCAATAAAGCTCTGTGAGTTCCAACAAAGTAATTTAAGATGAAATCATGCTAGATATACAAGAGTGATAAATGTAACTTCTTTCATTTGGAAAAACAAAAAAACAAAGAAGAAATACCTATCTCGCTGAAATAGCATAAAAACAATAATTAGGCTGTTCTCTGGAACAGGTCAAGCTGTTGCATTAATTCTTAAAGCATCATATTCCCTTAGTACTACTTGCAAAGGTGTGTTTGAAAAGTACAGAAGTACAGAACCTTCTAAATACCGTGTGATTTTGTTTGTTATATTTTGGAGATAACATAAAAAAATCTGACAGCAGTTCAGAAAGGTCATACCTGTAATTCCCTTTAACTATGTGATGTTTTAAATTTCTACAAACATAATTATTTCCAAATTCTAGTGTGCTGTACATATGCCTCTGAAGGCAAAACAAGGCAGGTCTGGTCCTATGAGTTACAACAGCATTAGGAAAATAAATCAGTAGTGATAGATGATGAATATTTATGATTGTTTCTCTCCTACCATTTTAATCATTTACAGATATTTTCAGTTTTCATCCAGCAGAAGTACAGCTGAAGGCCGTGCCTCCCCTGGAGCCCCAGAGAGGACGCGCAGCAGCGTGGCGGGCAGGCTCCTTCCCCCGCTCGGGCCGGGCCGCACGACAGCGCCGGGCGAGCATTGGGATGCAGAGCCGCGCCGCTCGGCAGAGCTCCGGGAGGCTCGGTGCCTCGGGCAGCCTCGGCGGCTCCTGGAGCTCTGTGCCGGCCTTGCAGCACTGCATTGGCTGCTCCAGCATTTGAGCCTGCGGCGTGCTGCTCCTGCCCACCCCCGGCGCTGGGCCGAGGGGACGCCGAGGTGACCCGGGCGCCTCCCGGGCCTGCTGGCCCTGAGGAGGGGCTGTGAGGCAGAGGCTCGGGCAGCGGCAGCGAGGGCTGCTATTCGCTTTGATCCTTCCGTGGGGGTGCAAAATGGAGGCGTACGTCCCCCTCCTCTGAGGGGTTTTATTTGGATTGGGTTTGTAGGTGGCTGCCACTCACTTTAACAGCTCGTGTCTCCCTCCCCTCCCTTCCCTTCCATCTTGAATGCACATGACAGTGTTTTTTCAGCCCTGCCAAGCATCCTAGTCTATATATTCCCATTTATCACACAAACATCTCTGCACCTTTTTACTGTACAACTCCTTCCAATCAGCAGAGAGCCCAGAAGCAATAATATATTTAAAGTACCCTGCCAGAGCATTTTCATTGCCTGATGGCTGAGGAGAGGAGGAAGTCTGAGAGCTGGGAAATAGAGGAGTAGAAAGAGACAGATGAATCTCCTCTGTGCTGCACCCAGATCATGATGCACAAACAGGGTGCTAGAAACAAAATAACACATAAAACATAATGTCCAGAAGACAGACTTAAAGCTCCACCCCAGGTACTCACCCTAAAAGAGCATTATAAGCATTCAGTTCTGTTTTATATGGGCCAGAAAACACACTGACTTCATGTCCTTCTTGCTGGTCTCTCATGCACTTAAAGTGTAAGAATCACCCAAAAGTGAATGGGATGTAAAACTGCATGTAAACAAGTGGCACTACTAAGAACTGCATTCAAGGCTGGGCTTTCAGGTTGAAAGCCATATAGAACTTAAAAGTGCCAGTTATCAAATACCAATTACTGAATTACTGAGCATCACCAGTTAATTTTTACAGAAAAGCAGATTCATTTCAGCTTTTGAGCCAAACCAGACAATGGAATGCAGTGGATAGCACCATTAAAACTAATGTGTGAGATGCAGGATCGCTGTTTAGCTGCATTGTGGGTTATGTGATCCATCACTAAACTGTTCAAGTCATGGGTGAGCTGTAGAGAAGGAAGGGCCAGGTTCTAGCTTAGCAGCAAATTCTGAAAAGGGCAGAGAACAAAAACAGAAAGACAAGGGCTAGTTTGTGAGACAATTCCTTTGCTTGGTTGAAAGTGTTGTTGCTAGTGCAGCCTAGTTACTTAAATCTGCCTGGATTTTCGCTACTACCAGTGGCTGTTCCTGTAAATTGTAATGGATCTATAAGTCACATTGAAAAGCCACGGCTGCTTTTCAGTCATGCTCACCATACTTCCTTTTCCTGAAGCAAGTATTCATGAAGATTTTCACCTACTCTTTGCAGCCGTTGAATCTCCAGGTAGGTAATTTCAGGTAGATGATCTCATTTCATTCTCAGTGCATCTCTTAAAGATTCACAGGGCTGAACAGACAGCAGCGCATAGGTTTATTGAAACTCAGAACTGGTCCACTTCATCTCAGTGATATGTTAGCTTTTTCCTAATAAAGGAGAGATGATCATGAGGAACTGAAAAGAAGAAAGAAGGGGGAATGTGTAAAAAAAATTCTTAATTCATAATTTTTATACACATCATGCTTTTAATGAGGGAGGGAAACCTCCCTTCATTCCTGTATTTTATTAGTGTTTGCGGAAAAAAGGGGGGAAAAAAAAGTGAGGCAGTTGGCTTCAATATAGACCCAGAAGCTGTGGTTTCTCACCCATGTCACAACAGGGATTTTAACTGAAATAATGCCTGAGAAAAAATAATTTTAGGAATTATACGTGGTCAGCTGTGACAAGGGATATCAATGGTTATTCTACCCATGTAGCAGGTAGTTGTGGGACAAGGAGAACTGTATTTTTAAAAATTACCTAGAGATACTTAGTATTTAAAAAAGGAAAAGGCATATTTAGCAGCTGACACTGACACTGAAGGAACAGTAAAATTTCAGGAAAAAAATCAGGGCAAATGTGCCCCCATTTTATAGAATTCTTCATAAAACTTGCTAAAGCATAGACACAAGTGTCCATTAATAAGATCAGACCTTTATGTAATTAGCATTATTTGGTATACTTTTGTGTAAATAATTTGACACTTACCTTCCTTCGTCTTTTAAGCTGCAGCTACACAAGTTGTAAAACAGTTACTCCTTTACTTTTTGAAATATATCTGAATTATTTTAGCATGATTCTGAAGAGACGCCTAGAGTAATACTCATTGTAGTACTTTAGTTTGCCTAATCATTTTTGCTGCAGTGATTTAGGAAGGTGAAAACAATCTCCATCTCTTGTACTAAAAAATTAAAGGTCAGTCCATCTGAAATCCCAGGATGGGCAGCATCCTCAGTGCAACCAGTGGCCAAAGGTAGTTTCTGTTTATGAGTGTACATCACCCAGCCAAATAAATAAAGCATGTGTGGGAAGGAGGAGCATATACAGGTATCTGGAAAGTGAAAAATTTAACTGAGGATTCCCAGGGAGCTATTGAATCCCATTGAGGATGCTCCAGGAAGATAAAACCCCTTTTTTTCTCAAATTCATACACTAATATACGTTATCTGCTTCAGCTTAGGGCTGAGAAGGGTTATGTCTGCAAGTGAGCAGCTCAGTTCCCTGCAGTGTGACACCTGAGAATGGCATCACTGCCCAACAAGTGTGACTAAGAAGTGCAAACAAATGTCCCAGATGCATTATTGGAATAAAATGCAACATTTTTACCCAATGCCCATTCATCACAAAATTTCCAGTTAGGACAAAAATCTTGAAGTCAAATTTTCTAATTGAATGTCTCCTTTGAAAAACTAGATGACTCTTGCATACATCCAGTGTGATAAGGCATTTAAAAAAAATTTAGCTGCTTCCAGAGAAAATCTGATTTTAAAAAATTAGTAATACACTAAAAGCATAGCTAAAAGGGTCTGAAAAACAGCTAATATACATTCCATTTAAGATGATTAATTTGAATAACTCTAGAAAGGAATGAGTGTAAATGAAAACACAGGATTTTGCTATCATCTCACATACTTCATCAAGTTATTATTTTAAAAGTACATAGATTTTTTTTAAATGACAGATAAAAACCCACATAATTGATTATATTACAAAATTATTTTAACAGTGGATACCTTAAGCATATAAAATATTAATTTCATCAGTATAATTAATAAACATGTGTGTGCATATATATATATATGTACCAATTTATATGTAACTCTCTAAAATATAAATTGCAGGGAGTATTTTGACTGGATCTTTGGGTTTTTTTCCGTTGCATCACAGTAAATATTTCCAGTCTTTCCCTTTATTTTTTTTTTCTCATGGCAAGAAGTCCGTCTCTCACTGAACAAAGGAAATGATAGATGTGAGCCTCTATGATTGCTGAGAAGGCAGACACAGTAATGACACTCAGAAAATTCTCTTCAGTTCAGAAATCATATCTAGTACATTAGAAGCATTCAGGTTTACAGAGCACTATGTGCAAAAATCTTTTTTTTTCTAGGATCTTGGTTTGTTGTTAAAGTAAATTAGGTAAAACACATCAAATGAGGACATCTAAAATGTATGCCATACAGGATAATTGAGTTTCTATCTTTTTTTCTTTAATTATCTTAAATTGTTTGTTTTGAGGTAGAAAAGACATATAGTGTATCAGAGAAGAATTGTCTTTGTTACTAATGCAGTATGTAGGAGGCAATACATACTAGCACCTGAATGCCTAAGAAATACAGGATTTGAAGGTTAATTGACTCACTGACACCAGAGATTGGATTTGTCCCAAACTTTTCATAAATACAGAGACTTTTGTACAGATACATGTGTGAGTCTATATGTCTGTGACCTAATTCTGACTTTCTTCCAGCTCACAGGAAAGTCACTCTGAATGAGTCGTGACAAAAATGTGGCAGGGAAGAGAGCTGGCAGTGAAAAACAGAAATTCTTGAAAAGTGAGGCGCTTTTTTTTTTTTTTTTTTTTTTTTTTTTTCCTTAAGCTGTGCAAAGATATTTCTGGTGCCAGACAAAATTTGAAATGGAGATGAAAAATGTAACTTAAATAATTTCTCTTTACATTGCCAAGAACTAAAGGGACTGTGTTTTTGTATACCAAAATCTAGCAAAAAATCCACTTATTTGTCCACTGAAATTCAAAATTTGTCAAAGACATGGAAAACATTCCAATGAATCCTTGCTAGAAAAGTGGAATTGAAGTTTACAACACTGGGATTCTGATCGTCCTGGTCATTGAATACTAATCAGCCTACAGCAGGGAGCAGGAGCTGCATGTCCCAGGATCTTACTTCCCCCAAGTCACTGTTCCAACCAGTACACATTTTTCTATTCAGCCACACCTTATTCTTAAATAGCTTTGCTGGTTGTATTCATCTGCAGTGGGTAGAAACAATACTTTGAAAAAAATCTTACTAAACAGTGTAACCATGTGTACTCTGCAATTTCTTAAACAATGTCCAGAACTTAACTTATTTAATTAGTTTATTTTTCTGTTCGCTTTGGTTTAGGGTTATGGATTTTTTGTAATATTTACTACTGTGCTAACTTTGAAGCATTTTGTGCTTCTGTCTGAATCAATACAAAGGCCACACTGACTTCAGTAGAAACAATTTTGAATTTTAGAAAAAAAATCTATATCCTTTTTTGATACTCATTACTTCATAGAATCACAGAATGGTTTGGGTTGGAATGAACCTTAAGATATCAACTTGTTTCTACTTGTTCCCTGCCATAGGTAGGGAATCCTTCCGCTAAACCTCATTGCTCAGAGCCCAGCCCAGCCTGGCTTCAAACACTTTCAGGGATGGGGCATCCACAGCTTCTCTGAGCAACCTGTTCCACTGCCTCGCTACCCTCACAGTATCAAATTTCTATATCTAATTAATATTTAATCTAAATTAAATTGTTGTTCCTTGTCCTGTCACTATATTGCCTTGCCAGAAATCCCTCTCTAGCTCTATTGTAGCCCCCTTTAGGTATTTGAAGGTGCTATGAGTTCTTCCTGTAGCCTTCTTTTCAAGGTGAACAGCCCCAACTCTCTTAGCCTGCCTTCCTCAGAGAAGTGCTCCAGCCCTCTGGTCATTTTCACAGCCCTCCTCAGGATTCACTCCAAAAGGCCACCTGCTCTTGTGCTAAGGACCCCAGAGCTGGAGGCAGCTCTCCAGGTGGAGTCTCATGAGAGCAGGGGGGCAGAATCATTTCCTTCAACCTACTGGTCACGCTGCTTTTGATGCAGACCAAGGTATGGTTGCATTTCTGGGCTGCGGGCACACACTGCTGTGTGAGTTGATGAATTGTTGCAATCCATCGTGTAATTTGGTCCTTTCCTGAAAATAAAAATGCTATAACCATTTTTTCTTGCTCTCAGATTTTAGTTAGGCAATATAACACATTTTCTACATATCATGGTTAGCCTATTCCCACTAGTTTGAAAGTGCTTTTATTTCTGGTTTTCTGACCGTATGAGAGGTTTTTGTAAAGAAATACATAATAGAATAAAATATATAATATTTAAATGTTTTTAAGTAAATCAGAATATTAAAAATTGGAATTTTTAGATGCTCGTCTCTAGCAGGGCTGATTCAACTTGTGAAAATTTTATTGCCATATTTTTTCAATAGAAAAAAAAACAGCCATACTAAGTGGTGAACTCTTTGAGTTACTTCTGGCCTTTTGTATACCAGCTTATAATTGGTGATCAACAGTTTCCTCAACTATAAGCATGAAAGACAGCTAAAATCTTGCCAATACTCATTGGGCTAACTGAAGTCTACCACATCACCACTAGTTACAAATGAGATTGCAATGAGATAGTCTCTACTATGACTCACACTTTAATTAATGCTGCAGAGAAACCTTATTCTTTTCTGCATGTCAACATGCTTGCCAGAATTTTCATTTCAATTTTTATTGTTAGTTTAATTTCATGTTCATTTGAATTAAAGGGAAAACATTTGGTTTTCATAGCAGTGTATGCAAATGTTTTGAATCACTGGGATTTGACCTTCTGTAGTTTACAAGCTGTGTTGGCAAAGCCTGGCTTTTTTTCAGCTGCAGCAACTGATGTATTGCGTTGTCTGTGGTTACTTCTTCCTGACTCTGAAGCCAATGAGGGTTTTTTTGGAGCCTTTGTCCAAGATGTTGTAAAGCTATTTTGAGGGTATAGCAGCTCTCTCATCTGACAAGCTCAACTACTCCTAGCATTGAAGTTGTTAATGTCTCTAAAAAAATCGTGCCTTGCTATTTGATGTATTTCTACACTCCTGGTGCAGCTTAATACATGTGCTAACAGCTACTCTAAATTAATTTCCAAATATACACCACTTGCTACATATTTAGATTGCCTATTATTAGTTGGCTTTGGATATGTACCTGTAGTGGCCTATTATTTACAGGGACAAGGAAAATTATCTGCTGGCAACCTTGTGACTAGGCATTTCACAGCTAGAGCTAAGAGGTCTAGATGGTATAAAAGCACTCTTCAGGGTAAAGTTGATGAATCGTAGTAATCCTGACTGGTGTCAGGACAAAGGATTCTCTCTAATTGAGCATGGCTGAAGAATCAGTAAGGGGCAGTATTAGTTAACTAGCCTAAAATGAAACTTTCAATAGGCCATCCCTCCCTCTCACACAGAAAATGAATTGGAGCATTAAAGCCACCCCCGTGCATCATATCTTATCAAAGACCTCCATCTCTTGCTCATATACAATATAGCCTGCTCCATGGGCTCTGGTACCACCACCACTGTTGTCTCCACAACATTGTGCTATGCAAAATTAGCTGCTCTTGCAAATGGAAGCAACTTTGATAGCAATGCATCTTTACCTCTGAGCCACGGGAGAATCATATCAGTAATACTCATTGGTTGCTGAAGAGCATGAGACATCTGCATTATTTTTATGAATACTAACTCTCACCCTAGAGTTAATTTCGCTGAGCTTATCCTGCCTGGGTGGGTAGTTCCAAGAAGAGTTTTGGGGAATGTTTGAAGAAGGCAAACAATGATGAAGAAAATAAATTATTGGACAGATTAAGAAGAATTCTTGTTGAAACAATAGAGAACCTGGAAACTCTGTCTGTATTCCCTATACCTGGCTATTAAGAGAAGTCAGACAAGCTTAACAATGTTTTGTCTTCCCAGCCAAAATCTGAGATCAAAGGGGACAGTAATCTATTAAAAGTCTCTAAAAATGGTGTAAGTATCAGCAGCTGAAGGAAACATATGCATTTGGTTCCACAAAGGCTGGCAATAACCTTCACCTATGAATTCAGCGTGTCAGCTGAGTGGAACTTGTCAACAGTAAAATAAATATGGTTAAACAGTGAGGGCATATGGCTGTTGCTACTTCATCCACTTGCTATGCTTGTTATTCTGCTTTGAGCAAACAAATAATGCTTTGTTTTATAGAAGCTGTTATGGATCATTTAAAGTAATAGAAAAGTATCTTGAACATCAAAAAATATTTTAGTTTGTCCTGTGTGTAGAAGAATAAAATCTGTGGTTTCCTTCAGGAATATTACACCTACATTTTGAAATAGAAGTCCTGGAATTCTTTCTTTTAGTTTGGATGTAAAATAACAGGCATGGCTCAAGTCTTGAGCAGGTGTATCTCCTAATTACATGATGTTTGCTTGAAAACCAGCTTCAGGCAATGATTGTTTCAGAGGTGTGACAAACAATTTTATTATTTTAAGTCTATCTCCTGACAGTCTTTTTCTTTAATATAAATATCAAAAGATGAAACTAAAATTTAAAAAGTTGTATTGTTGAAAAGCTGTTGGTAATGGACAGGTATATAAAACCTGGTACCTTGAAGAAGTGGTCTTTCTATATCAGCAAGTAAATTCATGGAAAAACAAGAATTTTGGTCACTTTGACTTCCTGATATGCTTTCTGCAGCCACAGAGTGCTTGCTAACATCTGGTCAACAGAGATCTCTGGGAATATAACATAAAAATTAACTTACATCATATGAGAAGCAATAGGAGGAATTTTTCTTTTTTTTAAGTTTGGCTAAGGGTCTCCAGAACTAGTCTCTTGACTTGTTATAAAAGGACTGATAGGGTTAAATGTTCATAGCCCTTTTTAATAATTTCTCTGCTTACAAATACAGACTTAACTGATTGGGCAGGACGTAACACTGCATGCATGTAGCACAAAATTCGAAGTTTTCAATGAGCACTGACAAGCTGGTAGACATGTAGATGGGCTTAGTGCACTGTACCAGTATGATGCAGATAAATTTCTTTGTTTTCAGAAGAAGGAAACAATACTGGAACTGCAAAGCTGGTCCATAAAAATGCATTCTTGATCAGCATCTGAACCTACAGTAGAAGGCAAGACTGTTTTCTGGTGCAAAAAGCAATTGGAGCTGCTGTGGTGACATAGGACTAACAGGAACTGGCATCCAGAAAGACAGACTCTGAGATGCTGAAATGAGGATTTCTAATGCAAAATGGTGTAAAAAAAGCTTAAGACATATTTATGTTCACAGGAATACTTCTAAGTGGCCTAGGTGTAAAGACGAGGTATATAAAGCATCTTGCTCCAATTCTCCCTTTTTGTTTACCAGCAAATCTAAAATGGATTATACAGTGGGATGGCTATAGCAAAAAAAATACAGCAACCATCATGCTAACCAATCTTAAGAAGTGAAGCCTATGTTCAAGTTCTTGCCTCAGATCAAAAAGAAGAAAGATATATGCCTGAAGCCCAGGTAAGTGACCAATAATTCATGTGGCTTACATGAATTATTCTTGATAGGCAGTAAACTGATGCAGAATTTAGCTTCAGCTATAGCTGAATGATTACTCCACTTGCCTTATTTTTCTACTAGTATAGCTAGTCCATTTTGGTGTGAATTTTCTTTTGGGTTTTGGTTTTAAGTCTTTGTATGTGTGTTGTTGTGTAATTTTTAGCAAAAGATCTACTCTTATTCTACCTTATGCCACAGCTATAATACTGGAACTTGATGGGAACATGAAGGAAGCATGTTTCACCTTGAAGAGGAAGACTTTTGAATTCTAAACTTCTTCTCACAGAGGATAATCTATGAGAAGATATCAGTCTGGTTTTCTTCTCCATTTGTTGTTTCTTCTTCGTTTGATGATTTTTCTTTGCTTTTATTTCCACCAAATTCAAGCAATTACAGGTTGCAAGCAAAATTTTGAAAATTTCCACTTTTATTTTGTATTCAAAATTCAAATTAAATTTCTGGAACTCCTTCTTTATTTAACTGGATCCTTTATTTGGCCCTTATGACTCCTATCCATTATTACTGCACTGATTATATGACACAAAGTCATCACAGAATAGACAAAATCAAGGCTTTGCCTATCTTACCTTTGGTGTTTCTCTGTTCTTTTTCAGGTAATGAATCTTTCCTAAAATCAGCCTGTGTGGAACAAGTTAACTTAGGTGAAGCTGAGTTCATCAGGATCTGCTTGGTGAAATTATAATATCACAAAATGGTTGAGGCTGAAATGGACGTCTGGAGGTCATTGGCCCAATCCCTCTTTTCATGGCCACCTGGAGCTGATTGTCAGGAACCATGTCCATACCACTTTTCAGTGTCTCCAAGAATGATGACTGCACAACCTCGCTGAGAACCTGTGCCAGTGCTCAGTAACCCTCACCATGAAAACGTGTTTCCTGATGTCCAGAGGAAACCTCCTGTCCATTGCCATTTCCTCTGGTCCTGTCACTGGGCACCACTGAGAAGAGGACACTTTCCGTCCTCTTTGACATTCTATTCAGGTATTTATACACATTAATGGGATCCTCCTGAGCTTTCTCTTCTCCAGACTGAACAGTAACAGCTCTCTCAGCCTTTCCTCTTCAGAGAGATGCTTCAATCCTTTCACCATCTTTGTGGCCCTTTGCAGGACCATTGGGTAGCAGAGTGACTTCTTTGCAAGGCCCCTCAATAATCTTTGAATAATCATGACAATCAGGAGAATTATCCAAGGAGGAAAGAAGATGTCACTTCTGAATAAAAAGAAGGACCTAAGGAACTCCAAGCCTGTGAACCTCACCTCAGTTCCTGGAAAGATGATGGAGTAGCTAATTCTGGAAACCATTTTCAGACACATGAAAAACAAGATAAAGCCTTGATCACTAGACTGGGGATAATTTTCACTTTGACAGGGCTAAATGGAGTTTTCTACTTGCAAGGGAAAGCCTGATTTTAATAAGAGAAGGAAGATTAGAAATCTGTTGTGAAACAGGATCCGAGGTTTGGAGGCCTATAACAACATCTAGGCAACTACAGAGAGGCATTGCTTCCCTACAAGTTATTTTTTCTTGAGACCATTTTCCTTAGATTTTCCAAGAAGTATCTTGCCAAGGGGGATGTGAAAGACTTCTGCTTTGTTCCTGGGTCTTGAAACTCCTCATGTGGCAGTCAGTCTTGGGAGTTGATCATGTGAATTCAGCTCCTGCTCTTCAGTGCCCGGTTCAAAGGGAGATTTTTAGTGCTTATCCCTATGCAAGACTGATAATGACAGCTGTAGTAGTCCATAACTGACCAAAGAATCTGCTTCATACAGCACCTGAGTTGAAGGGATTAGTGCTATCTCAGATGCCTTTTGATTTCAAAAGATAGGGCCAAGAGTCCCTAAAAGGTACAGTTCTCCTCCACGTCTGGGTATAGAGATTTGGATGAAACATGTACTTGTGAAACTGAGTTGCAGACCAGACTAGTGCTCTGGATAATGAAGGGAAGCACTGGCTGTGAAGAATTTCCTGACAAGGTTTTATACTAGAAATGTACAGGCAATTGGTGTGTGCCAGATGCTCAGATAGAGTGCCTTATGGCCCTTAATTACAGCATGAGAATTTAGGCTTCAAAAAGACTAAGCTACTTAGAACTTGGAAAAGACTTAAATGATGTGGCTATTAGCCTCTTCTAGGGACTGAACCTACTACACTGAGTTGCAGTGTTAGAGAAATCAAAATTACCATGACTTTGGATTCTTGTACACATTCCTGTAGGCAGCATCGTAGGGCATACAATTAAATTGCATTACTATATGAATTTTTAAACAAGAAAATAGTAATTTCTGTTTCTTCTATCCAAAAAACATCCTATAACTGCAAAAATAAAAGGACAGAGATGAACAATAAAAGTGATCAGAGGTATGGAAATGCTTCTATACATTGAAAATTATACAATAGGTCAGGGGGCTGCATTAAGGGAAAGATAAGTGATTGAGAGAAGGGGAAGGGAAGGGAAGGGAAGGGAAGGGAAGGGAAGGGAAGGGAAGGGAAGGGAAGGGAAGGGAAGGGAAGGGAAGGGAAGGGAAGGGAAGGGAAGGGAAGGGAAGGGAAGGGAAGGGAAGGGAAGGGAAGGGAAGGGAAGGGAAGGGAAGGGAAGGGAAGGAAAGGAAAGGAAAGGAAAGGAAAGGAAAGGAAAGGAAAGGAAAGGAAAGGAAAGGAAAGGAAAGGAAAGGAAAGGAAAGGAAAGGAAAGGAAAGGAAAGGAAAGGAAAGGAAAGGAAAGATTAAATAATAAAATAACAAAAAATAGTTAAGGGAGCAACTGATGAATGTCCACAAAATTTCTAATCATCCTGGAGAATGCACACAGGAAAGTATTGATCCCCTGTACTTTCCTATACAAGCATGTGGGCTACCAGATGAAAAAAGCAGCTGGAAATTTAAAAATAAACAAGAGGTTTCTACAACATATATCTAAGCTGTGGAACTCATTGTTATATTCTGTGGATGTTTAAAAATGTCATGTGTTCCAGTTTATTGAGAAAAAACATAAATACAAAAGAATCTCATTCAAGAAGTCTGAATTACAGCTAAAGGCCAGATGAATATGGGAAACAGTATTACACGCTTGCCTGGTTCTTATCCTCTCCCCCTGACATCTGGTACAGGACGTTGTCAGAGACACAATATGAGACTAGCTAGACCTTTGGTTTGAACCATTATGGCTGTTCTTATTTTCCTATGATTTTAAACTACATGTTATTCCAGAAATTCCCAGGCTGCAATAGTAACTCCAGCTCTAGTCTAAGTGATTACACAGGTGGTACTTCAGCAGACAGTAGTATGGGAACAATGGTATAGCAGTGTCAAATTTGGGCTGGGAACAACTGCACTGGGATCATCAAACCCAGAAGTTTGTAATGTACCACTAGGATTCAGTTGCCTGCTATGCATTTAATCTCTGTTTTGGATTATAAATTAAACTGGAATTTAAATAAAAGTCGTGGCCAGAGGTCTTAAACCATGCTGATAGATGTCACAAGGCGCTTTTTTTTTTCTTTTTTAAGCTATAAGGCACAGAGTAGAATGGTTATTTCTGATTGAACACAGAATTATTTTCAAAATCCCTTTCTAAAACTATTCAAGTTTCATTTGTGGCTTGGCTCCTCCATAAACTCTTTGTTCATTACATTTCTACTTGCTTCTGTTGAAAACAGAGATGCTTTCAAGTGAAATGTTTTAAGGAGGGTTAGAAAATGTTCTGGAAATAATTTTAAAACTGGTGCATATTCCCTTGGTTTATATCCTGTGTCTCCTGTGTCTTACATGTAAAAGTGAAAAAACATACTTTTAATTGTAGAATTTAAAAAACAACCTTTGTTTTTTACTGATTACATTCCTAACTTTACACTATGAGGAATGCTGACCTAATCTAATCTGGAAATTAGTGTCAATGTTCAACCAAGATTAATTATTTAGAAAAAATACAAACTGACATTTAGAAAAAGATAGATGAAATAGAATTCTTGTTAAGCATAGCAATAAGAAATGGAACATAGGATGGTATAGTAATTGCCATTAGATACAGACTAAAGAGAGAGTGATCAAATAAATCAAACAATGATTTAGATTTTCAAAATTTATTAGCTTTTTAAAACTGTGTTATCAATTAATAGAGTGTACTGTTATGAGTTTAAATCGATGAGCACTTTTTTGAAAAATATACAGCAAATGGCTATGTTAATCAAAGGAAATCAAGCTACATTAATGCAGGTTCTTTTAATGGTGAATGATTTATAAACACTTTTTCTTGGTACATGTTTAATTTTCTTGGTACATGTTTAAATAGATTTTCTATTCTTTGACTAGTAAAATGTTTAAGACTGACAAAATAGTCATAGTCTACAGCCTACATAGGAAAAGGCTTTGATTACAATAAAATTACACAAAAATGTGTCATTAAAAAGCATTGGACAGACATAAAACCTAACCTTTTGAGCTGAAGAATACTTAATATTCTCTTCATGATCATGCAAGGGGAAATTCTTTGCTATGGAATAGCTATTTTCCTGTTAAGCAGGCTATTTCATCAATGATTTATTCCTGAGATGTAATAGGTCGTTTAAAATGGTGGTTTAAAAGTTAGGCCTTTTTTGTTTAATTTTCTCACAGGCAGTTGGTAATTATCATGGTCCCGCAGTTTCTCTGGAATGCTGTGGAGGGTCAAATGCCAATGGAACCCTGCTTTATAGGGTAATTAAGACAGTAGACATGGTTATTAAATACATCGTGCTAAACTAAACTGGAATGCTGTGAAATAAAATCCAAAATCATAAATAAAACGTGGGTATTCTAGCAAAAAGAAAAAAAAAAGGAGGCATTCTACAATCATATTTGCAGTAAACAGCTCTGGCTGAATTGTGTCTGAAATTCTGCCATTTAAGTATCCTGAGACTTGCTAGATGTTTCAGAAATATTTTAAAATAAAAAGAAAATCAAATGTGCTTTAAGCATGTTTTGTGTGCAGAAAACCAGTAATCAAAATTCAACCTTATAGTGCTCAGTGTATCTAAAGAATGTTAAAAAAAAACCTCCACAATGAATAGAACCTTCTGTATTCATAATTACCATGCAGCATGTGCTGGAAAATATATACTAAAACAGGATGATGGATGTAAGTTTAATGTGAATAACAAAAGAAGTTTTGAGAGTCCTGCAGAAAATACCATGGGGTGATAGCCTCTTTTTAAGATATCACCCACGTTTAGTAGTGTAGCTTTTTTCTTTCTGCCTATCTAAACATTTTGTATTTGCAATATCCTTTAGGACACATATGGAGACAGGACAGTATGGCTTATGGACAGCAAAGGAAGGCAAAAATTAAAGGTTTGATCAACATAGGTAATACTAACAGAATGAAAGGTGAAATACAGTGACCTGTAAGATACTGTACTTCCCTCAGAATATAAACTTTTCTTTATACTTTTTCCATGCTGAAAAGATGGGGTAAAACAGCTTCTTCCTAGAAAAACTATGATGGGTATAAAAAAGTGGTGTTAAATTAATTTTGGAAAATGAGTCTAATATAAAATTAAGTCCTTAAAATACAGAATGAGGTTTGTACAAGGAATTCAAAATTGTATTGTCTTTGTTTAAAATCTGGATGATTATATAGGCAAGTTTATTGGTAAATTCATTGCATCACTAGAAAAGGAAAAAGAATTATGTCCTCCCCCTCCCTAAGAAAAAAGAAAAAAGAAACTAAATATTTCCAATTCTAGCTGTAAAACTGGAAGCCAGAATGTGCAGTTGACAGGCACAGAGCCAGCTGACTTTAAATCACTAGCCTTTCCATCAGATCAGTCTTCCTACTTCCACATGGAACACATTTTAAGTTAACAATGTGTAGTTTGGCAAAGGAATTGTTTTTCTTTGGCATAGAGTAGTTGTCTCATTTCTTTTAAAAAAAGTATTTTCTGCTTGCTTATATATACAGTGAGTGTGTCGACATTCTTTTGAACTTTAAAAACAGTTGTTGCATCAAAAAACTTAGACAATTACATTCTAACTATTCTGCTTTTTATATATATGTGCAGATATAAGTAAATTGATATTTAGTAAAGTAAATTGATATTTAATTCATCTGTTTGCATACTGGTGAAACTTACCCACTTTTCAGCCTTTACTTAAGCACGTATGTAAATGCCCATAAAAATGTTGATTAAGCTGCTTTACCACAGACCCTCAGAAGACAGGCCTCCTTCCCTAAGACAGTAATTTAAGTAGGTCTCAGTTGATATCAGAGTATTTACGGTGTGGGTATAGACTCTAAGACAAACTAAGATTAAATCTGATCATTTTGCTCTTACTCCAAAACCTGGCCATTTTAACCAGATGTATTTATAGCATGAAAAAGCAGTTGAATGGAATGCTACTCATTCAGACATTTGCAGTTGATTTATTCATTCCCGGTCGCTTCCACTGAAAACTCAGAAAAGCAGAAATGCAAATTTTCAGACATTGGTTCCACATGAAATGGGACAGACCACTGCACCAGCTACTGTTGTGAGACCAGATAGAGCTACTGCTGCCTACACATAAAGAGAGCCATTAAGGAGAAGTTGTTTATTTCTGCTTCTGCAGAAATCATAAACACCAGCCATGAGCCTGACAGCACAAGCTGTGCTGCAGTAAATTCTAGTACTTTGCCGGCCATTCTAAGCTGCCCAGTAAAAGTTACTGTAGCTAAATCCCATATACATTTCATGAAATAATCCTGCCCAGAAGATGGTATTATATTCATGCACAGCAGGGTGTGCAAATGCCTATAAATCATAACGTAGAATCTGAAATATCTATAAAAAAAAATCTGTGCAAATTTAACCATGACCCTTTGCCAGACAATAGGCCTTCATATGCTTTGCAGCTTAGCAGACACCAAGGAATTTTGTTTGGAAGTGATAGCTACTGTCTATGTAATATTTAGGACTATTCATGGAGCATCTGGCAGAAAATAAAAGGGTTTCCTCCTCTAACATATGCTAAAGAAGGATGTGGTCCTGTGCCTGCTCCTCCTCTTCTGACTTTTTGCAAATAGCACAACATAAGAGACAGTTGTTTCTGGCTGCCCTGCTGCCTGTCATGGCTGTCAAGTGAAATCCCATGAATTATTGCTCTTCCAGATGTAAGAGATTTCCAGGCTGCCTTAAACTGCCTGTGGTTTGTGGTACTGGAGAGGAGAGAAACGAGATTAAACTTCATCTCATCAGTGCAATCTGAAAAGATCACACAGAGGACTAATAATCACAGCTTTTTCATTCCAGAGCTGGACCCGAGAGCTCTGTGTTTTTGTTTCAGGGCTATGTCACATTAAGCTTGTTGGAAGACATTGATTAAGGTCAAACAATGTTTGAAGATCAAAAATAAATTTTTTAACTCTGTGTTGCTGCATACATTTTGCATTCTTCAGAAAGTGTCATGCATTACTTTAGCCAGCTGAAATAGAAGAGACTGTGAACGGAGCTCTCTAATTCTGAAATGTCAGCACTTCTTACCATAAAATTATGAAAGATTAAAAAAAAGAAAATGTTGACCTCAAATTATTAATCTCATGTCATAGAGTATCCCCTATAAATTCAGAGGAAACTAACAAAAAACCCCCGACTTGCCATTTTGGTTTCTCCATAAATGTCTGTCTTTGTGATTTTTCAAAATTTGGCATTTTGCCCTTTCTTTTTTTTATAACATTTTTATGATTTATTTGTGCCAGCCACATTGGTTTCTGAACATTTGAGGTTAGTTTGAATGTTTTCTATTAGCAAAGAATACTTATTCAAACACTGACTAATTATACAGTTTTCAGAATGCCCAACTGCAATCTTGCATAAGTTAAGAAATAACGTCAGACTCAAAATGATAGGTAGAAAATTAAATACAGGTTTTAATTTTTGTTTTGTTATAACAGTCCAAAAGTTGTTATTGTGTTGTCCACTCCAACCATCTACCTTTCTTTTCCAAATGAGTTTTTTCAGTTCTCTGAGATGCATACCATACCTACATATGTATGAATGCAGAGACACACAGGGCAATGTAAAGCACATAGTTACCTGTAAACTATAAATAGTAGCTGTTAAAAAAATAGCATAATGCTTTAAAACCTAAGTATTGTCAAGTTATTACTGTCATGACTAGATTTTTTTATGAAATCAAGGCAAGCAGAGAGACCTCTGACATTTCACTGCAGCCCTATTAATAATCAAAATATTAATTACAGATAAGGAAAATATGTTGTTCCAAGAACACCTGGAAATAATTGACAAATGTATGCGACTTAGATCAGAACATAATTGCCCTGATTCGACCTATGTAGCTTTTTTAAAAACTGACGCAGCTTGTTTAATAATGATGTTGGCTACCAGATGTAAAACCTCCCAGGCCAGCTTCCTTTTCCATTCAAGCCCAGGCGTATCACAAAGGCTCTCTAATATGAGGGAATACCAGTAAAACAGTGATGAAAACCATAGGTACGAATATCTGCAAGTGGCTCACATGAAAGCATTTACTGCTTTTCATGCACATGTATTAAACCATAGTGGAAAGGAGCCTTTCACTAAAAATGCATTAATTATTTGACACTGGTTTTCTTCAGGTTTTTTTTTTTTTTTTTTTTTTTTGCTATGGGATGGAAGTGAAAGATTACAGCTGAAAAAATGATCATCATACTTGAGGTAGGCTCACAGAATCTTTTCTTATGTTCTGTGTGAAGTTGTCTTGAACCGAAACCTCTGCTCCTTAAGGATTAAGGGATTGAAAAGCAAAGACTGAAGCTGCTGTAATTTAAACCCAGCCATTCTCTAGCACAAAGGTGCAAAATGGACTGAGTCAATCTGCTTCTTTGCTAGTTCACCTAAGAAATAATTTTACCTTTTGAAAGTTTTATGTTATTAACATTCCAAAGATGTCACTATCTTTAAAGGGAATTTATTCTCTTGATTTTTAAACATGTGAGCAGAGCCATAAGACATGGAATAGGGGAACATGGTTTCAAATTGCAATTTACAACATTTCTGAAAAATTCCATCTATGTGATGTATAGATAAATCATAAGATAAAATTAATCAATGAAGGTGTGCTCTGTGTCACTAAGGTGGGTTTTATTTTGTATAAAAATATCTTGTCTCCAGAAATTCTTGCAGAGCAATTTTCTACTGCTATTTAAAAAAAAAGATTTTACGTTACTAAAGAGTCATAAAAAGTATCAGATGAAACAAACTTAGTTCCAAGGACTGCAAGAGAAGAGGGAGCATTATGTTATATTGCAGATAATTAATACATTCACTAGACAGAAAAAATCCAGTTAATTACTGGGTGCATGTTAACTGATTGCAGGTTCTGAGTTTCAGTAACAAAATTAACTGAATTCACATTTCAGGTTGTTGGTTTCTTTTTAAAGTTTGTCACAAAGATTCAGTACGTAATTCTAATCAAAACAAAACAAAACTTATTTTTAAAAATTATTCCCAGTGGAAAAGCACCACATCCAGCAGAAAACAGAGAGCCAGCACTGTGGTTTGGGCACCACTGTGCTGTGCAAGGGACCTGTCTTAGATTAGTGGCTCTAAGGCTCTGCTTGTCGATGAGCGCTCCCCGCTGTGACGCTCAGCGTGTGAGAGGAGAGCAGCTCTGCAGCTTTGGGGAGCCCTTGCTTGGAGGCTGCTCTATGTCAGGCAGAAGTGGGCTTCCCAACTCTCCCACTGGTGTATCGGCTGCTGTGGAGGCTTATGTAGAGGGAAATAAGGGAATTGTACTTTGGAAGTTTGGAGAAGTTTTTTCCCTGGGGGGAAAACGCATAAACATATCCTCTTGTGATATGTGGCAAAATTTACTACCTACAGGAGCAAGCGTAGCCCGTAGAATTACTTGTATCGACTTTGGACTGCATTGCACAGTTCCCATTTTGGTGAGAAAAGGTCACAAAAGTGGTTACATATTTGTGTTTGTAAATCATCTCCTACCACTGATTTAAAATTGTGACCCACTGCTTATCCATACATTTGATGTGGAGCTAGCAACCAACAATAATACGAGCTTGCCAGCACTCCCATTTATAACTTCAAAGCCTAACCTGGAGGACCACCCTCTCAAGAGACAGAAGCAATTCATTTTCCATATTCAATGTGCTTCTCTTGAGAGAAAAAAACTGCCAGTCATGCCAAATTGTGTTGAATGATACAAGGGAAAGCTAGTTTTATCACATGGGCAGCTGACACAAAACTCTTCCACTTATCTTAGGTTGGATGGGGACTGAGTTCAGAGATGAAAGGTCAGTTCTTTATCCACTAAGCCCTCTAGATATTCCAAAATCCCCAGTACATTACAAATTTGAACAGTTTAAGCTCTCTTAAATAAAAGAATCTCTTCTCGAGGTAAAGTATACAGTGTATATAGATACAGCCCAGGAGAAACATGTGAAAGGTCAGAGATGTGACCTTTTAACGTCAATAGTTTTATTTATTGACAAGAAGTCCAGTTTAAAGGGCTTAATGAAAAAGCAAGACAAGACTCGAGGAATCTGTTAAACTGCGTAAATTTGACTGCCTAAATAAATTGTGCTGTGTGCCTCAGAAATTGCAATTTCCATGAATGTTTTCTGGGGCTTATTCTTAGCAGAGGTAGCAGCTTCAGAAATGAACAGCACACTGGTTACATTGACAACCAACAAGCTAGTTTCTTTATTTTCCTAATATGGCATAAGGCAATTGAAGCGGTATTTTTATTTTTCTTGTTATTTTCTTTCATGTCATTTAATTATTCTTTTATCCCAAGTAAGAAAAAAAAAGGTTGAATCAGTATACACTTTGTATTTAGAGCTTGGTCTCACTGAAATCAGTAGAGAAAAACAAGACAGGATGGTATCAAGAAAGGTTTCTAATTATGGGGGTTTTTTTAAATTTTATTTTATTTTATTTTGTTTTATTTTACTGCTAACATTTATTCAAGAGCACACCGTAGAATTCTAGTTACTATATGCATTGTAAGAATAGTTGTACTTTTATACTGTCTCTGTAATAAATGATTTTCTGATACTACAATAGTGCAGTCAGAAAAACTCATGACTATGAATATAGATAATACAACTAATACATTCATATCAATATAAATAATATTGATAATGTTCATATGAATAGATTTTTCAGTGGTCCTGAGCACTACCAGATTCTATTGAAACGATCGGCTGTTGTAGCTCAGATATTTGGAATATAAAGCCCTTTACATCCTAAAATTGGTTTTGCTCCTTATCAAGTGCAATCTAGGAGTTCTGAAATTAAAAATTAAATCCAAAAACTTGTTTCCTGCAGTACTTTGGCCTTTTGCAATGCTATTTATAGCCTATAGCATTTTGTTTAGGTGAATCAATTATATGCATCCTGAAGTGCGGGTTTTACATTCATGGACTTTTGGATTTTGTCATTTCAGTAATAATGTCTGATATTTTAGTTCAGTTTTACGGATTCTCCTCTGAAAAGACAATTGCCTTTTGTGATGTAGTTTAGAGACTTCATTGTGAATAGGCATCAAGGCACACAAATTGAGAAGAGAGGGAGGAGAAACAAAGCTGGATTGAACATTGCCTTGAACTGATAGAGTTCTGGCCCAAGGACTCTGCATTCTTGTTTAAAATGCCTTGATGTTAATACCGATCATTTCATCTCTAGTGCCTTTTATGATTTTTTTTCTATAAAATGAGAAGAAGATAAATTGGGAGCATCTATAATGAGAGAAACTGGATAGGGCAACGACAATAACAAAGTATGCTAGCACTACTTCTTCTAGTAATCTTTTCATCTTATTCCTGTTTCTTTTCTTACCAGTGTGCTAAAATGCCTTTGCAAATTGATATTGATAATTTTTCATATAAATACTAAGTAATACCACACCTTTAGAACCACTTTGTTTATGAAACTTTGTAGCCTAATTAATTCAGCAAGATCTCTTGTCAATATTTCAGACTATCTTCAGCATGACACCATCACTCTGTTTGATCTTTCATGCCACAAAATATGCTATTTGTATTTGTATCTTACAGACATTTTTAATGATCTCCGAGGTTAGACAAACTATTGATGAAAGATTTCTTGATCAAAACAGATGCTTGGTTTCATCCTTAGATAACTGCAAGCTTTACACTACCAGCTTACTCACCAGCTTCAGCTGAAGGGTGAAGCTTGTTCGTGACACAACTTGCAACAACTTCACATTTGCAGGGTTTTTTTTCCCTGTATTTTAAACATCAGTGCTCAGCCTCATTACAAGTGAAGCAGATGAATGCTGAATCACCAGTTCTTTCACCATACCTGTGACAAAACATTAACTAACTCTCCTTTGAAGGAAATACAGAATTGCTTGATAGATGTATCTCATTTCTTCATTGTTTAAATTATCTCATTGGAAAGAAATTTCATGCACAAAGAATATGTGGACATGCAATGAGCTAAATTATGAGCAAATTCTCTGGTGTCATTCTGGCTTATTTTTAAGAAGGGCTGGAATGTCCCTCAGTTAATCTGCATTATATTGTGCAGACTACTTTTTATGTAGTCTCATCACTGTGGTGAAATGACTGTTTATCAAAGGTCAGTTACAGTACTCAGAGCCTGACAATGGACTGAAAGGCAGGAGAAGATGAGTAATTTGGAACCTTAATAAAGAAATTTTGCTTTATTTGTGCCTAACCTTGAAAAACACTCACAGATTTCAACTATTATGCAGCATGCAGCAGTAAACTTCTCAAGGGCCTTTTGTCTGCACACCTCACTGCTGCCAGAGGCTCATTGTCTGCTCTTAGTAAGTGCAGTAATATAGGGTGGGTGTTTATTGTATTTATTGACAAGTGCCTTTTGTTTTCCTTGCTTTGTTTTTTTTGTTGGTTTTTTTTTTTCTCTCTCAGGTCTTGATAAACATTCTAGCCTTACTAATTTTCTTTCTTGCATTTTATTTTAATAAGCATTTGGAAGCATCTTTTCAGAAATGTCGAGGAAAGGAACTTTTATTCTTCCTGAGCTTCTGGACAGGTAATTTTTACCTACTGTGTGCAGCACTAGTGTCTGAAGCACACATTAAAAGAATAAATGGCTCTACTCCAGTTCCACATATGGTAAATGTGTTCTCCTGATACTGCCTTACCCTGTCAGATTAATGAGTATATTTTTCTTGAAGTTTGCAAATAGAACCTGGTAAAATTTCTGATAAAATGAGGAAATGCATGAAGGTTTTGTTTTGGGGACTTTTTTCTTTAAAATGACCATTTGGAGAAGGTGTTTTGGCATGTTATGGCATCAGGAAGAGTTGGTATAAGATTGTTGTTAAGGGAGTTTTACATCAAGAACTAAGTTTTTACATTGTTGAGCACTTACACTGAATTTTCAGCATCTATGAAAACACAGTCTCGAGTTTGCTAGCTGATTTCTTAAAAAATCAGAATGTGTCATCATCTCAGGGTGTTCCTTTCTTTTTTATTTCCAATCTCTAAATTGAGATAAATCCAGAGCTGAAAAGCGCTCAGATAAATTTTGGAACAGACTAGATATCTTGGCCAAATAATAAAAATCTAAACAAACAAACAAACAAACAAACAAACAAACAAAAACACGGATGAAGTAATATTATCTATTTAAATACCTTTGCACCTAATGGCAGTTCAATATTTTCCTTATTGAAAATGAAATTTTCCTTATTTTGAAAGGCTTCCCTATTTTACATGAACTCACAAATAGAACTTAGGTAAGTGTTATATTATGAATTCTGCCTTTAACTAAAGCCCATGGCTTGCTCATGCTTTTTCTTTGAACTATATATATTAAAATATCAGAAGTTCAAATATATCTAACTTAAGCAGTCTGTGTCCTGAAATTCTGCATCATAATATAAAGGTGAACTGGAAGGAAGATGTGTACACTGCCATGGAAGTTGTGAGAACATGTTGTACTAGTACCTTAGCTGTCACTCCAGACAGTCAGATGAAGTAAGTCAATGGATCTATGGTACAGAGGTCAGAGTGGCAGTATTTCTGAAGAATTCAGAGAAGCTGTCTGGAGACTGCTAGTGTGTGAGATGGAGGAAGAAAGAGAAAGATGAGCAATGAATTCCCTAAAGCTATTCTTCTGAATGTGTTCCATAATAAATTTTATATGTGTGTCGTAGTGGGGTAGAGGGGTCAGATTTACTAACAATTTGCATTAACATTTGTAATATCTATTTTTTATGAGCATGATTGCTTTTAAAGTTTTGCAAGTTCATATTCTTCCCCGATAAATTCAGATTTTTTTACATTCCATTCTCTGTTATTATATACTTTGTCTTCATCTTCTATATATGAAATGAAGAGGCTGCTATATCCTTCTTACTCTTTTCTTTGCCTGACTGCTTAACAGACAGAAACTGCTGTAATCTGTCACAGCATCAACCACTGAATGGGGGAGCGGATGTTTTCCCCACAGAACCTAGACAATAACTCTGGACAGGAGGAAAATGGACTAACACAAGGATCTGATGAGAGAGTGCCTTTCCTCCAATGACCCAGCTGGCTTGCTCATGACAAAGCTTTTACAGGACATAACATAAATGAAATAAGAAGAATGAAAGCATTAGACAATGTAGCCAAGGAGAGAGGAGAAAGAGGAACTTAAAGGAAGGCAGACTGTATCTGAGAAGCAGCAAAAGGCAATATTGCCTGTGTGATTGTTCCAGCCTCCACAAAGGGGATTGTTTGCCTAGCTGCGAGCCGCCGGAAAGGATTAGCAGTTTTTCAGGGCAGACAACACCCCCACAATCCCACCTCGGGGTATCTCAGGTGTGAAGTGGGGGCTTGGGGAGAGGGCAATGGTGCAGGCTCAATTGGCCAGTAGTGCCCTTGGCTGACATCGTAGTTTATTTGTGAGCTTATTAAGCCTGGCCAGTCCTTTGGGGGCACTCTTGGCAAAGGTCACAAAAGACAAGATTTTGCATAATGAATGCATTAAAATCTTTTTGTTAGTGCATGGGGAGCAAGAGGATAATGGCAATGAAGCTTTGGAATACAGGAAAGGAGGTAAAAGAAAATTAGTTCCTGAGGTAGCAAATATGATCACCATGTGGACTTGGGTTTCTATGTTAGCAAGTAAGCCCTGAGAGAAAAAAAAAATGCTTGGAAACACGCTGCCTTTTATTTAGATCCATAGCTACTGCATGGAAGGAGTATGCCACAAAGGGTAAAACTGCCACTCCTCTCTATGATAAGTCATTTATATGGAAAGATCCCAGGCAGTGAATAGAAGAGAATGAACAATGCTGTGCACATTTTGCAGATCTCAAAAAATGGGATAGGGAAGGAAGAAAAAAAAAAAGAGGGTGCCATATCAGCATGTAGGCCATAAATTGTACTTAGTTATCATAAATTCATGCTGAAAATAAAGTTAACGCTATCAGATTTTGACCATGAGTCTCCTATGGGATTGATGTCATAATACAGCAGATAGGACCTAGATGCACCTTTCCTGGCACTTTATTAAAGACCCAAATTGGGTGGCAAGGATAAGCAAGTTTAGGTACATATGTGAAGATGGCAGGTTCTCACAACTCAATAACCTGGTGATTCAAAAGACTCAGGGCTGATAAAAGATAGAAACACCAGCTATCGGGGTCAGTTCAAGGGTGCTATAAAGAGAACCAAATCCCACTGAAAATAGATAAAGTATTACTCTAGTTGCTAAGGTACCTTAATCTGATGAAAGCTAAGTTGTGTGAATTTTTTTAAGGGTTTATCATTCTTTGCACTGGTCCTACAGTACAAATATGCAATCTTAAGCAACAAGAAGAAAGGTAGAAGAGGATTTAGGAATATAGTTTCTGGTCCATTTGAGCACATTAGTACTGTCTTCAGTTAAGTTTGGGCAGGAGGAAAAATCAGTGAATAACTACATCAATTTTCTTGGATGTTTTCAATCAGTCTATCAAGTTCTCTAATGATCCTGATAAAGGCGTATTTTGGCAAAGCCAAATATAAAAACTGCTGGGTTTTAGTCATCAGTAGATCATTTAGAAAAACAAGTTCACATCTATTTGCAATTCTTCATGTATATCTTTACAATGCATTCATTTTTCTGTGAGCACTTGCAAGGGTCCACTAATGATAATTTTGTGTCCTCAGAATTTACTTGCCATAGCTTGTTTTGGAATTTTTGTTTCTCTAGAAAATATGAGTGTTAAATGATATCTTTTATCTCACCTTGCCTCTGTTTGTGCCTCTGTTACTCACTGCTTTCATCTCAGCAGATGATGCCACTGGTAACCTTCGAAGAAGAAAGTTCATTAGCACCACTTGGAATTCTGTGTTACTTATTCCTGGCAATTTTGCATTGGTTGAAGGATCCAAGATGGTCCTGGTAAGGTAACAAACTCCATTCTAAGTGACCAGTCTTTAAGCAATCTTTGTGGCATTTTGAAATCTTCTTTTACTAAGATGCCTCAAGGATCATTATGCAATTCCAAGCAAATTCTTTAGAGGTAGAGACTAGAAATTAAAACTATAAAGATTTGAAGCTTTTGTATTTGAAGATAATAGGTGAAAGTCACAACCAATTTTAACTGTCAGGGTATGCCTAAAGTAATCATATTACTCTTGTCCCATTTGTATTGGAAAATCCTTCTCTGGACCTAATGTCCTAAAATGAATTCATGTTCTTGTATAGTATCCACATATGCCCCAGTTGGAACAGAAGGGAAGAAAAGGCATGCTGTGAAATGTGTTGTGCATGAGTTTCCAAAGCATTGGCTGAGACAACCCACACAGTTATACTCTCTCTTCTGCTGCTGCAAAATAAAAGTGGATTAGAACCATAGAAAAGTGGTTTGAGAAGTGGTTTGGGGTTTTTGGGGGGGGTTTATTTTTTCTTTCTCTTTTTCCATTCATTAGTTGTTCACCATTTCAATTTTTCTAAATTTATTTCCTAGATGGAGAAATATATGGACTATCTTCAGAGATATGACAAGATATCCTCTAAATTTCTGTTTGAGTAAATCTTTTACAAATACTTAGCACACTGTAGAAAGATTTTAGCTGACAGGTGAGAGGAACACACTTCTTTACAACCTGGACAGCTACCTGTGTTTTATTCTCTCCCAATGAGCACTTAGAATTCCTGTCAATGTAACTAGAACACTTTTCACATCTGGTTTCAGATCACTGGAAACACATTATAAGTTCATCAGAGCACAATGCAGATGAATGCAAAACTTATTAAATGAATGCTCTCAAAAAAGAGTTAGTCAGTGGTAAATCATCATCAAATGGAAGGCATCCTAGGAAGCTCCTCAGGGATCAACATTAGACTCAGCATTATTCAACATTTTCACCCATGAGTTAAAACATAAACATAAATCATTCTTAGAAAATTTGTGGGTGGCAGAAAGATTGGAGAATCAGTAAATAATAATGAGGACAACACAGCTGTAAACTGCATTCTGAATTACTGGTAGAATGAGATCATTCAGAAAATAATAAAAAAGCCAGCCCATGTTGCAAAAAGATCCAGGCCAGCCCAGCAGGATGGGCATCTTTGTTCAGAAATACATTGACTGAGGAAGCTCTAAGTATCATAGTTAAGAGGTAACCACAGGCATAGTGCTGAAAAACAGCAATTGTAATGCTATAAATAACCAAGTGAGAAACAGGATCTAAAACATGTATATCTTTATTTGGCAATAATGAGATGAATAAGAAAATACTTTTCCCTTTTCTGGTGTCCACGGTTTAAAGTGTTTTGGTTTGTTGGGTTTTCTTTAAACATGGAGATGTTGTAGAAAAGAGACAGAGGACTGTTCGGTGTTGGATGAAATGCCCACAGGGAGACACTGCGCGAGTTGACTTATTTAGTCTATCAAAAATAAGATGGAGCAGTGACTTGACTGGGAGAGAACTGTGAAAGTGTAAATACTTTAACAATGTGAAGACACAGGGTACTAAATTTAAACAAAGAAAGGGATAGCAAGAACTAAAGGATGGAAGCTGAGCTAAGCCACATGTTAACCATGAGTGGTTAACCACTGGAACAAGTTATAAAACAGTATGATCACTTCCCTATCTTTTCATGTCTGCAGATCAAGATGGATTCTCTTGCTGGAAGCTGTGCTTTTTCCAAACACAGGTTATTGGCCTCAGGACAGACCAGTGGGGTAAAATGTGATAGCTCATGATGGAAAGAACATAGCAAAATACAATGACCTCTCCTGGTGTTAACTGCTATGAAAACAATACACAAATAATAATCTCATTATATTTATCTCAAATGCCATTTATTGTGTTTAAGACCAATTCTTATACTGCTTCTGTCAGAGGTGGTCTAAATCTTCAAGTTTTAAATAAACACTGTAGAAAAGTGTCTTTCAAAAATGTGTCCTAGAGAAGATGTAATAGAGTGAAACTGGGAATATTATGAAAATTATCATTAAAATTAAAATGGTGTTCATAGTTGTAGCAGTCTTGCTGTAATGTGTGAACAGTTAAGGTATTATTACTTAGTCCATTGTCTGAGCAAGTAGGTTCATATCAGGGCTAGTTTTGTTCAAACAAAATCTCAGCCTAGCTTTATATTTTCTAGTCATTTCTATCCGTAAATGGGTCACCTCCCTCTAACACAGCTGTGACAGGCTCAATAGTGCAGCTTCAGGTATCATCTTTTCAGATGACAGAGTAAACATACTCATTTGCTATTCCAGGATGAATGAAAAGGATTGTGGATCATCCTCCATAGATAATCAGGACTCTCTTTCTGTCTGGAATTGGAAAAAACATTAACTCCAAATCACAGAAATATAAAATGTCTTGATGCATGTGAAGAGAGCATCATCTAAATTTCAATTTGAACAAATGTTGCAGATATACTTGACATATTGTAGAAAGGCTTTCAGCTGATGGGTTAGGTGCATGTACTGCTTTACCTGGGCAACAGTTGAAGCATTGTGGAGTTGCTGGATTGAAGGATTAGGCAAAAGAGTGGGGCTGTTCTGCCAGATACAAAGAAGATCTAAGCCACTGGTAAATGAGCAGAAAGGGGAAAGGCAACAGCATCAGTCTATGATATGTGTTTTTCTCTAAGAGAAAACAAAATAGAAGTAATCAGGTACAGAGTTGTGCTTCTTAATATTGTGAAAAAAATTTTCTTAAAATGAATCAAACACAGGTCATGGCTTTCTTGCAGAAGCTGATCAAATTCTATGATATTTACTCAGATGTTGTCAGTGTTAGAGCCAACTTTCAACTAGTGAAGTAGTTCAAAACTGTTCTAACTCTGCCCAGGATTTGACTTAATTTTGTGGCTTATTATAGTTTAAATTTACAATGTTTTTGAACCATAGTACATAAATTTAAAAACAGTTTTTCTAATGTGGTATAAAATTATATCCACCAAGGCTACAGAGGCAAGAATTTTTTAAATACTAAACAAAAGAGGAGGAGACAGAGGAAAATGTGTTCTATAAACCAAAATGGAAATACAATTATGTAGTACTGCACAATCTATTAAAAATGTACTATTCAATGTGTTTAACTTGGCCCCAAATGCTGATTCCACTGAGATTCCAAGATACCTCCACTTGAGTAGAAATTAACCATTGTCACTGCATCTCCAGGCTGAAATGTGGGCCTAGATATCTCTTGTCCTTGTTTTCTTTGGTCAGGAAACAGCACTGTTGAGAGACCCTGGTACACTAAGAGAAAATTCCTTACCTTTAAGCTATTGGTGAATGACATCCCCTGAGTTTCACTTAGCTAAGATATCCCTGCCTATTTCTAACCAATGTGATGAAAAAATAGGAAACAACAAATAACCTGGTCTCTACCTCATGGATTTCCTTTTAAAAAAGATGAAGAACATTCTTTGAAAACTTAAAGATTTTTTAACACTCTTTTCTTCTTTTAATCATCCTTCTTTTAGGCATTAGGATATCACAAACACGTCAGCTGGGTGAGCTCCTTCAGTATTGCTCTCTCCTCTTAGTTTTTCACACCTGGGTCACTCCATTTTCTGGCACACGTGGGTTTTATGAATGTTCGGGTTACCCACATTTAAGAAAGTCCTTCTACACAGTTATTTTTGGGGTGCTGGAAGAGGAAAGGACAGAAAACCTGAGTCAATGACTCCCTGATCCAAGCCTGGGAGTCTACCTTCCTCTTACATAAAATTCACTACAACATCAGATGGGTGGAGACACCACTGCTTTTTTTGGGCCATGGCCTTAGTGAAATCGGTGATGTTACCTCAGATATCAAAATTAACCTAAAAAATCATACATTAGAAGCAACAATCAGTGAAAAGGCTTAAACTTGGTGAATGATCAATCAATAGATATCAACAGACAAATTTATTTGGGGCAACAAACATAACTTTTGGTAATCTATTTTACTCCTATAAAGAAAGGGAGCTGTTATTCTGTGCAGTAGGGAGTCTCAGTTGCTAAATATAGGTAGGGAATGAAGTTTACTTGTCAGATGACAGCAGAAACCACTTTCTTTGTGATGGAAACTTATTCCCTGATAGAGTTGTCAATTTAGTAGATGCTGAATTGGTGCCATGATCAAGATGAATGCCTGTTTCTTAATAAGACCCTGTGTTGGGTAAGCAAGGCAGTGGCCTTTACCTCAGGCACTTCATTAATTGAACAACCAACTGATAATGAACCCTTACATCACTATTGTTTAAATAATGCTGTTTTATTGAGGGAATGTAAAGCAGCATTGTTTGGATGTAGGAATATACTTGGGCCCAGAATAGCTACTTAATAGCTGTTTGCTATAGCAAAAGATCTTTTTATTTGAAAACCAATATTTTTTTTATTTCTATTTTCAGTTGCTATACTTCTTATTGGAGGTGTTTTCTGTAGATTTAATAGTTATATAATCCAATTTTGTGTCCTCCTTTCCAACAATCCAAACAATTTGGGTGATAGGCAGGCCTGGCTTTATTGAATTGCCTTCCCTAGGTCACACTTTCACATCTCATTTAGAATTCTTCCTCTCCCACTCTAACGTGAAACCAGTCTAATCTCTGTTAACTTCAGTTAAATAGGGTAACTAGCACAAGAATTGTAACATTGAAAAAGTGGCTTAAACAAGAGACCAATATGACTTCTGTTGAAAGGAAGTCTATCAATTTGGAGAATTGCTGGTGCAGTTCCTCAGGGAATTGTCTTAGGAGAAGTATTTGATCTCTTCATTAATGTCTTTGATACAAATACTGGGAGTGTGCTAATGAAATTTTTCAGATGACAAAAACTTTGGCAGAGTTGCCCATACTGAGAAGAACTAGAATTTCATACAGGAAGAATTAGATGACCTTGACGACTGTAGTAATAGAAGCAAGATGAAATTTAATAGTACAAAGTGTAAGGTCATGCACTCAGGGACTAATAACAAGAATTTCTGCTATAAGCTGGGAGCTCATCAGTTGGAAATGGTACAGGAGGAGAAAGACTCGCATTTAATCAGTCAATCACATGATGATTATCACTACCAGGGTGAAGCTGCCATGAAAAAAGGAAAGTGTATTCCTAGGATGTGCTGGGATGTTTTCTAGTACTGGTAGTGAGCACCACTTCCACAAGGTCTTGGCAAGACTGCCTCTGGAACAGGGCATACAATTCTGTTGCAAGGCAGCTCAGTCAAACCAAAAGTACTTCAGAGAAAGAGAAAAGAGAAGTTAAGCAGCTTGGGGGACACCTGAAAAGCACCATAACTTCTTTTGCTGAGGAGTCCAATCATATTCCATTGAAGGCTTTTGGTGAAATTTTTTAAGCAGTACTTTAAATAAACAGTGGTTCAGTGGGAGATCTTCGTGCCAACAGCCAAGTTCAGCTAGTGCCCTGCAGTTTGCAACTGTTTTCAAACAATGGAAAAGCACATCAGTAAGCACATAAATGACAGTTTAGCACAACTTATTTGTATAGATATCGTGAAGAAGACATCAGTGATGGTAAAATATGGACGTTTTTATAAAACTCTGGACCTTCAAGTAAAAGCCTTCAATTAAAATTTCTTAGAAGTACTGAAGAAATTAAGCATGAAATAATAAGAAATGTTCTCTATTTTCCTCTTTGTATTTGTGTAAGGACTACTACTGATGAACATATGCAAAGCATAACAATTTCAAAGTGTACAGCAATGACAAAATAAAATTTTACATCAAGACTAATGAGAATATCCTACAACTCCCTCCCTGTCTTTCTGACTGTTCATGAATGAATGAAGCAGAGATTTCTTTGAAAATCCTTTGCCCAATGGACTCAGCTAGACCCACATTAAGAGGCATGAAAACAGTGACATATTAGTACCATGGCTTTAGGCATGTTCAAACAATCTAATTTATTTAAATCAGATGTTCTTCCTCAATTTTGTTGTTAAAAAACAGCCTGGCAGTTTCATTTCTTGGATGCACAAAATATTTCCTTGATTCCAAAAAGATCTGGATTCGGAAATCACACAGAATTCTTGCTTCTGGAATGTTTATGCCAAAAATTAGCTATTCAAACTAGTGGAATTCTGGGTTTTTCAATAATATTATTAGTTTTTATGATTGTACAAATTAGAAGGTTTGAAGGGGCAAGTAAGCCAACAAAAGGCAAAATAAATGTAAAAGATGAAAACTGAAAGGCCCTGTTGTGAGGACGAAAGAGTCCAGTTGAACATCCTTTGTTTGTAGATGGTAGGTGAGAAGATCTGAAATACCATGTGTGTAAAGACTTATTTTCAGATCTGAGACACGTTTAAAGACACATTTTCAAACATACACATTTTTTAAAAAAATCTTCAAATGTTAGACTGCAGATATACCTCCAGTGTAGAAAGATATCTTTGTCCTAGATTTATGAGACAATATAAAATATGGAAAACACGCAGAAAAGGACAAGTTATAATGATTCCAAAGAACCCATGGGAAATGTGCACTTAACACTATTTTGCTGCTTGAAGTAAAAACACAACATGGACTTCCTAGTGTTATTTTTAAGCAGTTGCTTTGTTTTTCTGATTAATGATCACACACTTAGTCCTGAATTAATTAGAATATTTCTTTTTTTTTTATAATATATGTTAACCTTTTTATTTTATTTTTAGGGAAATATGCTTCTAAGATAATAGAATAATTTCATTCTCTGTCACTTCTGTTGTCCTGTATTTTCTGCTATTACTGCACTGTAGCAGAAAAATTTTTAGACTGGGAGAAAGGAAATTATATATAGCAAGCAATTAAGACCTAGAATTTTCAAGCTGTCATGGTAGGTTATGGAAGAAATTGTATCTTACCAGTATATAATGTCATTTCTCTGTAGTCCCACTGCCTATAATCCACTGCAAAAATAAATAAAATCCTGGAGCAATTCTTTCTCTCCTTTAGTTTGCCACCTCAATGTTACAGAACGCAGAGGCAGAATTATAGTAGATGGTATATAAATATGAGCATCCATTCCTACATTTTACTTTTAACTTTTAGCCAGGGACAAAATATTGTTGTCTCTACATATGATAGGTTTCTAAGAGCTTGTAGGACTATGACAACCATCTCAGGAGCTGCACATTTAAGAGCAACATTGTGACTACTGAAAAAAGCAGGCAGTATTGTCTTTTGCAAAGATTCGGCTGCCTGGACATAAAAAAAGCTTGGAAAATGACAAAATGAATATGATGGAGTTGTTATACATTTCAGAACACAAACTTGTAGAGAACATGATGGATTACAGCTACTACTGAATGCATAGGACAAAATAAAAATGTCAGCATCTATGAGGCAACAAGAACAGTGTGTACAGTGTTTCCAGAAGATATTAGGGATCCTGTTCTTAACCCTAGCAGGAGGAAAGAAATATCATTCTGGGTAGTGGTTTGTATAGACAAAACTGGGTTAGTAAGCACTGCAAAGATAGACCAGCACAAGGCAAAATAAATTGAGGATGAAAAATGGGTTCTCAAAACATGGTAGGCACCTAAATAAAGCTACACAGAACAGATAGACTGTAAAGGGTTAAGGCAATTCGATAGATCAGTGTCTCTCATGTCAGCGGCTGGGCAGAGTAGTCATACACAGCAGAACAAGCTAAAGTGGCGCTAACAGAAGAAAGTGCACATGGGAAAATGGATTGTTAGCTTTAAAATGGACAAACAAAAAACCCACCCGAGCTTTCTTAGTCGAAAAACCTCCCAGCCCCACACCAAGAGTGAAACCAGTGAAACTGCCAGAGACTACCAAAACTTGCAGAAACTACAAGAAACAGGGAGAGGAATTTATTGCAAGGACATCTACTGATAGGACAAGGCATAATGGATTTAAAATGAAAGAGAGTAGCTTTAGACTACATATAGAGAATAAATTCCATACTGTGAGGGTGGTGAGATATTGAAACAGATTTCCCAGAGAAGCTGTGAACACCCCATCCCTGGAAGTGTTCAAGGTGAGGCTGAATGGAGCTAGGAGCAGCAAGGTTTAGTAAAAGGTGTCCCTGCCCATGGCAGGGGCTGAAAATAGATGATCTTTAAACTCCCTTCCAACCTATTCTATGTTCATATGATTAAATCATATATGATTATGTCACCACTGACAAAAGTGACAACAGAAGTAGGCTGAAAGTTTCCTGAGTTTGTTTATACCGAAGCAAATGAAGTACAGAGCAGTGTTGGGAGAAGGTGAAGAGTCAGTCCACCAACATTTGCAAAACGGAAGACTTTGGGCAAAAAAATTGGACAACATACACAGGTAAACTGCTCATGAAAGGAAGCAAAAAACCCATCAGGAAATAAAAACTGAAGGAAACTTCTGAAGTGTAAAGTGGGATCTTCAAAAATTTTTTTTCAGTGGGGTGAGTTGACAGAGCATAAATGAGAGAGATCACTCAGAAGACAGACTGGGGTGCAAAACAATTGAAAAAGACAATTTCAAGAAATTTTAAAATTCACAGGGGGGGGAGGAGAATGTGAAAATGTATGCACAAACACACACACACATACACATATATATATATATTTCCAGATAGTTCTATAGACAGAGATGCGACATCCAGTTTGTTCATGTCCTGGCTGCTAACAGATGTAATAGCATCATCTTTAAAAGCAGTAGAAGGAAGTATTAGTGACTGTGACCAGAAGCTCTAATCTCATTCTGACTTTTCTAAGTTAAAGATGAAAGTCATGCAGTTCAAAAATTTAAAATTAATTTAGTTGTAGTAATTGCTTTGAGAAGTTTGTAATACTTGTTGATATTTGATATCCCCCTGTGAAATCAATGGACATGTTACCAATAGTGTAAAAAAATCAAAATTAATAAATCTTTTACAAACTGTATTGCTAAAGTGGAGTCACCAATTGAAAAGAAAAATTATTTCTGTTCCTTTTCAGTAGTTTACAGTGATTGTTCTAAGCTACTATTGTTAATTTGTTGACACTATATAATAAACTGTTTTACAGTTTTTTTCATAATCTAAAAACATGCAGCCCTCAAGACCAGATCATACTACATAACCTGTACAAATGTCTTCTAGAAAAAGTGAAGATGGTTTTATATGAATCCACTGGATTTGATTTATGTCAAGATAGCTGTGATGCGCTGGTTAGAATAGACTTCTAAATTTTAAAAAGCTTATTTTTCCCCTCATTCTATGGGATATGACTTTTACTAAGGCATGTAAATGTGCTTTTTTAAGTGATGTGGAATGCAATTCAGAATGCCTACTGGCAAATTTTCAGCAAGAAAAAAGCATCTGAAATATATCTTAGATATATCTTTAAAAAATGCATTAGTATCCTGAAAATCTTTTCATTTCCAGATAGGAATTATGATGCTTACTTTGCCTTTATAACTGTAGCTCTGGAGTGCTATAAATACAGAGAAAAACATGTAAGTTCTCAAAATTATAAATTTTCACCAATCTCCTTTTTAAAAACTAGAGCTTACTTGTTTTTATTTGTTCCAGAATGAGTTCTAGAAATTAATTTGATTTATATTTTATCAATGTTTGTTAGAAGCTCCAATTTAGGAAATATTGTCTCTATCCTAAGAGAATTCAGCAAAGTATTGCAATGACTAACTTAGTGGCAGATTAAATTGTTTCACATTTAATCAGAGTACACTTTTCATCTGCAAAAGAAGAAATTTCAGTACAGCATTTAAAAACATGTCTCAGTAGTTGGAATTATAGATCTTTTAAGCCTATTAACATTTTACTAAGTTTGACCTAATAAAAGTAAAATTTAGGGTACATTTTAAGTATCTGGCTTTTATTTCTTATATATGTTAACAAGCATTACTGAGGTTGCTGTGATAACTTGTCAGTTTTTCCTTAATGGTCATATAAAGCTTTCATTAATGGACAGCATGAATTAGACCTTCCCGTGGGCAACTTGAACTCAAGTAGAGATTTTTATTAAGGGTTTTTTAATTGAATGAACAATTTTAATTTTTTTAAAGAAGAATAGTTGTTTTTCTTCACGTTCTTTACCCCATTTAGCTTCTCTGGTCCTGAGGTGTTACTTTAGGGCATAATTAGTACACATTTGGGGCTAATGCCAAAATATTAGAGATTCAAAGCCATGATTATACCTTCCTTTTTAGCTAAGCTTTAGTTTGCTTTCATGACCATGAAGACTGTAAGAGACATTTCAATTTTGAAAGTTTTCAGAAATATGATGATTAAAACAAAATCACACATTTTTGCATTAAAAATTCAAGGCATATTAGTACAAAACTCAAAATTTTTCTCTATGATACATGAATAAGATTGTGTTTGACTTTGTTGTTATGATGGTAATGAATTTCTTTGAAAAGTGTCTCAAGCTGATGAGTAAATTCTGTGTTTCTGCTTTCAAGGATACCTTATCATTGCAAACCCCAATCTATAGCACAGGATGTGGGAATCAGTGGAAAGAAAAACATGTCAGGAGAAATGGCATCTAACAAGTGAACCACCCAAACTATCTCCTTCATGTGTCCAGATAATTTCAAGAATAGCAGAGTCAAGTCCACTCATCTATGCACTTGCATCTCAAAGCGGAGAACCCACTCAATGAAGATACCATAGAGATTATTAATAGTAGTAACAGAAAATATTTCTGGTATGCTTCATAGTCTAAGTAATATGAAAACATCTTCTCAGCGCTGCCAATGAACCAACATGTATGTGCTCTTTGCAATAATGACAAAACCAAGGTGGAGTTGAAACGGCCAAGGTTATATTTCATAGGAGTGATGGAGACAGTGGAAGTTCATAGCAGTTGATCCCATATTCATACTTCATACTATGAAGGAGTCTAAAATTATTGGCAAATGGGGTAAGAATTGATAGCTTGTCCTGAGTTAAAAATTAACAAAGTAGTTTCAGCAAGGTCTTTATTGTTGATCTGTTAAATTTAAAAAAAAAAAAAAAAAAGAAAAAAACCCAAAAATCTCACTACTAAGAAAAAACTGCTGTTTTGTGAAAGAATATTTATGTCCAGGACACATCTCTGCTCTGATTTAATTTAGATTGCGTCTAACTGTGCAGAAGTTTCTGCTGAAGTTTCTGTTGAATACTGTAGCTTTCACTTCCTGCAATAAAACACAAATGTTGTTCTTATGCACTCCTGGGAGAGAGCTGGGACATGGCTCTTCTTTCTGCTATTCTGCTTGCACCAAACCCAGAGAGCACTGTCAGAATGGAATTCAAGCAGTCCCTCTTTATCTACCTACTTAACTATTTTTGCCAAGTGAATGGACTGAATTTGTGTAGATAATGCTCCTAAGGTGTTTTGAGTGACTTGAATAACAGTCTGGAAGCAAATATTCTTATTTTTATCAGGCAATTATAACCCATATACACCTTTTGTTGCACTTCTTTGGAGGAGAGTCCATGGCTTGGCAATGGTGGCCCTTAATCCTTATCAGCTGCCTTCCATTCATTGACATGTTGCGTGAGCAAAAAGGAAGTCACTAAATTTAAATTTCCAAAGCATCAATACTCTGATCCTTACTGCAAAATAGTTTATCAACTTTTTCATCTTTTGTTGTAGCATGAATTTCAGAAATATAAATTCTTACTTCTTCTGACTTATAAAAAGTCAACTGCCCTGAAGAGTATTCAAATGGAGGGCTTTCTTAGAGATCAGTGATACATAAGGAAACTCAAAATTTCACAAGAGTTAATGTGTTAACTGAGTGGTATGCAGAGGCAGAAGGGAACTTGGCATGAAGTGAAGCAGCAAAAAGAAGGCAGAGGAAAAAGGGAAGGAATTGGGATGTTCTACAAATTCAGAGAGTATTTGGAAAATTTTAAAAGCCTCTGTGTGCCACAGAACATCCATTTATTTCACTATATTTTCTGCACCTGTCCTCATGCTAATACAGCTTCATTTTTAGTCAGTGGACCTCTAAATATTGACATAAATATATATATATATATATATATATATATATATATACATAATTCAAAGGTAAATGATAGCATTTTTTTCAGATTGCTTGGGCATAACATCATAAATATTGCTTATAGCATTATTTTTCTGAAAGTTGTCCCATCAGCTTCTGTATAGTCTTACTGTAGCTTATTCAACCTTTCCCTGAAATCTCATTTTACAAAATTCATATATTAATGATCTATTAATAGGTTATCATTTAAAATAAGTCATCATTATTAAAAAGAAAGATGAAGCCTAAACCATGGTTTTGAAAAATGTTTCATTTACTGTATTCCATGTGTCTATTTAAGTTAGAACTTATATAGTCACAGAGTAAATTGCAAGTATAGTAGTCTGTTTAATTATTCTCATGAAAACCATACCAAAATTTCTAAATTAAACTTTCTCTGGGATTTCTGACTTCTGATGCTAAAGCTGCTTTTACAAATGTTTCTTCAAAGCTTTATAATATACTAAATATATGAGATATTTGAGTGATGTATTGTCACTGTGCCTCCATCATTTTGTTTAAGGACTTGGAAACTAGATGAAGACTCTTCAGTTCACTCAGGAAACTGCTCAGTGTGCAGAGGTTTGACTCACATGATTCCCATTAGTTTTAATGGGAGTTACATGGAAAAATCTGTGTGCTGAAATTCATGGGAAGGTAATGTCAATAGAATTTACTCTTCCAAAATTCTTTGCTCTCTGAATTTTTGTGTCTGGCTACTTCTGTGAAGATCCTGGAGGAAGGAGAGGATGGAGCAGTATAAAGTGATTAAACTGAAAGCATTCAGAGTTTAAGTGGTCTATGGTGTGTGTTCCAAGGTTTGAAATAAGTAATCAATATCAAATGGGACCAAATCTAGTTTTGATATGATAGCCTCTTAAAAATCTCCTTTGAAAGCATAATTGTATTTATCATGGTGTTGTACACATTATACATATTTTTAATTTTGTAAAAATATATATTCATGTTGACGTCAGACATTTCAATGAAGTATATCAAATGGATTATCATTTTTATTATTATTATATTGCTATTAACAACAAAAAATAGAGGATGTGCTTAAAGTTTAGCTTAAATTATAGTCAAAATGTAATGACTGGATTTCTGAGAATTTCAAACTTAAATGAATTTAATCTGAATCCATTTGATGTGCCTAAGAAAGGGAGGGAAGAAAAAAAAAGGACAACTGCTTAGGAGCATAATTAGGACATATTAAAAAGTTAGGATATATGGAAAGAAATAGTTATGTGCTTAGCTTTGGATTCAGTTCTGTCACTATTGCATCTACAGAAATCAGTGGAACTATACATGGTTGTGAATAAAAGAGGTATCTAGTATTGTAAAAAAATCAAAATAATTTCTTAATCTTACTCAGGTCTCAACCTATTGACTCAAATAGTGAACACTGAATATGCTTTGAGAGCAGTTCTGCCAAATATACCATCCAAGTGCAGTTTTTTTGGCAGGATTTTATGCAGCTTGTATTTATTAGATAGGCAGCTATTTGAGTTGATTAGCTACAAACATTTCATGAAAAAGAAATAATTGCTCGTTCACTATAAATACATGTAGTTTTCTTCACCACTTGCTGACTCAGCTTCATTTGTGGTCTGAGGGATGAAGTCATATGGGCTTTTCATATTCTTGTTTTAATTTACAACATTGGGAAGAGTAAGAGCAACAATCTGTTGCAGCTTGCCCTTTCTCTGTTGCCCTGCTCCTGAGAACAGAGGCAACAGAGAATCCCTGTGCTATTTAGTCACCAGCAGACTCTCCTTTGGAGAGTTAGCAGAGGAGGAGACAGCAGTGATACCTGATACACCAAATACACACAGCTGGCAAATAACTTAGTGGCTGCTGCCGAATCACATGAGCAAACCTGCGCCCAAAACAAGACTTAGCAGAGATTGGGGAGTGGGCTGGCTGCTTGACTCTCTCCTCCCGAGCAACCCATGGAAACTGAGCTCATCAATGCCTTTTCCTGATTTTTTTTAATTCAGCAGAACTGAATGTGAACTTTTGGAGATCTCTTTGAATGCTGGGCATCTCCAAGAAGCAAAAATTACAACTGACATAACTTTTTACTGGTGCAGTTAAAAGATCGTGGTCCTGAATTTCATGCTAACATTGGGACTATAACTGTTTTACTGGTTTCTTTTTCAGCTTACTAATATTCCCAGGTAGTGTTCTGATCTGGAATATAGTTAGAACGTGGTCATGGCCTAGAAGTAATGAGAAGGAAATAGAAAATAACTTGGCCCTCAGCACGTAGCTAATGAGTCCATCCTTCCAAAAATGTTCCTCTTTACAGGGGGAAATTTGGTTTTATTATTGCCCCTGTTGCTTCTTCAGGATGCTTTGGAAAGGCTCCTATTTCAACTCTGGCTGGCCTCCATGTTCCTTAAAAGTAATATTTACAGATCTTTTTCTCCTCTGAATATCACCTGAGTGTGAAAAACTTGAAGCCCATATTGTTTTCTTGAGATCCTATCTGATTTTTGACACAAAAGCTTAGAGTAGCACTACTTCATATGAAAGGTTATTGAAAGGAAGTGGCAGAGACCTGAAGAGACAAGAACTATGAACCTGGAGAAAATACCAGTTGCATGGATTTAGAGAGATGGGCACTGTCACAGTACCAACCACAGTGAAAGAAATAATGCAATTCACATTTGAAGAAACAACGTACTCAGAAATACAATTACACATGTAATAGATTGCATCAGACATATAGGAGAAAATCAAACTTATCAAAATCTAAAGCCATTTAATGCCATGTGAAAAATGTGGTTTTGTATGAAGTTTGTCCTTATTATGTCCCAAAAACACACAAATACTTAGAAATCTGTCTTCATTTCTGTATTTTCAGAGAATTCCTTTCAGATAAATATTTAATAGAACAGACTTTACTGCAATTAACAGATAAAAATGTGCAGAATTTGTTGAAGATTTCACAGAATAAGATCAAATAATAACAAATGTCAATGCATATCATCCATACACATACTTAATTCAGGATCTGTTGGAGGAAAGGAATATATAGGGAACAAATATGTATATGTTATGTATAAGAATGCATAGCATGTATTCATATATAGCTTGGAATGCTTGGAAGATATTAGAAGCAACCCTTAACAAAAGTAGGGTTTTGCAAGTAGTAGGAGCTGAGAATGTGTATATATACATTTCATAGTAAAGTTTTGGAAGATGGTGCATAACGTGTAGAAAGCATGCAGAAGCAACCCAAATAGAAAGAAAAAAATTCAAAGATACAAGCAGCTGAGTGCCAGCAAAAAAAAAAAAAAATAATCAGATTACAAAAATTAAAAAGAGGAGATTACAAGAGAGAATGCAATTTAATCTTTGACCTGAAGAAACATGGTTGGATTTTTAAAAGACCATTGTTTATAAGTTACTTCAATCAGCTCTTCTAAAGTGAGGACATCTTAGTGGAAAGTTTATCTGCTAGTCATTCCTTTCACTTTCCCTGTCTGGTGTAAACTGCTGCATCCCTCCTCTCCAGTGACACACAGCAACAACTGGTGAACAGCACAGACAGTCAAATACCATAACTGGGATTGTTAAAATGGAAAAACTTAGCTTATATGGCAGTTGATATGCTATCCAGCTACTGCACAAGCAAGTCATTAGCACTGTGTTTTAACAAAATGAGATTGTAATTAGGTGCCTTTGATTCTAAAGCAGAATGAGTTGCACATTTCTGGCTGCTTTTCCCAAAGCATGACATCAGAGTAATCAGCCATTGACTGTCATTCTTTGCTCACCCCACATTTTTCCTCCATTAGTAACTCACAGCTACTCCCTGAGCAAGATGAGATTCTCAGTCATCAGTGAGCAATAAATATCCCTGCCAGGCTTGATAAGATTTCTCAGACACATATAGTATTTTTTGGTTTATTCCTGTTTTCAGTTTCACAAGCTGTCTCAGCGTCGAAGTCAGGTCTGGATCACTGCTGAATTGTGGTTGCTTTGCCTCAGTAGGAATTAGCAGTGTTCCTCTGTAGTAGCTGCCCTGCATGGAATAGGACCATCAGAATAGCTTGCTTTCTGTCCGTAATGTGGGCAGACTGTCCAGAGCATCACACCAGCCCCAATTCCCTCCCGTGGCAGTGACCCCATGGGTCACCAGCTGCAGACAAAGAGGGGAACCCTCTTTCCTACACTGGGCTGTGGCCACGGCAGTCTGGCTGAAGGGCTGGCAAACCCTACAGTGCTGAACTTTACTTTAGTTACCTGTACTCCTTCTCTGGGGATCTGATCTCAATGGGTCTTGTTGGCCCATTGACTTCACCAAGAACTCTGTGCTTTGAATAATTATGGAATTGGGTCCAGAACCTGGAACTAGACATCTCAAAATGGAGATTTATGACTACATTCACCAGCTATTCCCCAAAATATGTGGCATTACCAGAGGACGTCACAAATGATGTGTGAAATGAGACACCTTTGCAGATTGGCAGTGCACAAAGAGGATGAAGAAAATGACATGTAATTATTACAGTGCTATTAGCTGTGATATTCAACTTACACAAAGACAGAAAAGTCCAATAAATCCAAAAGCTTTAGATTTGCTTTAAAAAGAATAAACTGCTTTGAAATTTCTTTCTAATAAATTTCACCAGAACATTCTTTCAGAAGAGAGAAGGGTCCAGAGGAAGAAAGGGAGACATTTTAAATTAGTTGACTCATTTTAAAGTTTGCGCCCTCCTTTTTCTTTACTTGGAAAAATTCAAACACCTTTCAGGCACATTGACAGTAAATACTGGGAGAGGTGAGAAGGAGGAAGACTATGACAATACTGAAGTTTTGGGAGGATTCTGGATGTACCTCTATCTGCCAACATAATAGATGCAGTGTTGTTGATTTTACAGAAAGAAATGAAAACAAGGTATGTCTGCCAAAAGGTGGATTAAGACGTAGTTAAGAATATTTATTTAATTTTATGAATTTGGATTTTTTGGCAAATTATAAAGCCTAATCTGAGAGACAAACTGTTGGCAAAACATCTTAAATACAACTGAGGAAAGTGCATGCACCAGGGTCTGGCATCAGTCCTGTAAGCTTCTCAAAGGTGGTTCCAATAAATTCAGAAAGCCCTTACACATTTTGAGATAGATATGTCAGGCAAGTCAGAATCCTTCCACTTCTGAAAGATGAACAGTATTATTTATATATGAAATGTTTTGAAATGAAGTTACATGTGCAGAGAAAATTGAAGAATATTAATCCTGAGTGTTTTGTCTGCTATGTGGGAAACAGATTTTTTTCACCTGTCCATTGGATGCTTTTCTTCTTTTTGTTTAATCAATAAATGCATAATAAAAGTTTGTAAATGCAGCAAGATAATTTTATTAAGAAAATAAAAGGTCTGCTACATAGCATCAATGTACACAATTTCAATCAAGAGCTGGCAAGCAGATCGTCAAAGGATATATTAAACAGAAAATTAATATTGAATTGTTTCTAATTGTATCCAGCAGGCACCTTTACTGGGCCCAGTGCTATTCCCAGCAGTGACCCAGAGGTGCAAGTACAAATTACCATGCTGAGGATCTGAGGGTGACAGAAACATCCCTCAGTGAGTACAGCATTATAAAACTAAGGAAGAGATTTCTTTATCAGCTAGATCCATTGCAAGAAATGAACATCTTAGGAGACACGAATGCACAGTTAAACATAATACAAATGGATTTCAGCCCCCCAAAAATGGGGTACGGTGACAGGGAGTGCCTCGACTCCACCAGGATTTAGGGGCCATGGTGGAGCAGCAACCCAACATGAGCTCCCACCATGAAGCTGCATGAACAGAGAATGTAATCCTTGAATGCTGATGCAATTATTGGAATAATTCCCACGGATCTGTTGTCCATATTTTAATGAGAATGGTGGGAAAAAAATGGAGACTTCACAAAATTGCATTTAAAATTAATTTGAGAGCAGAAGAAAATTATTTGCTGTGAAAGCGTAAACTCAATGTCTTTGATTACTAAAAATGAGGGCTGAGTATGACTTGATTAAAGTTTATAGATCGTGGGAGAAAAGCCTCACACGCAGATTCTTTATCCTGAAGGGGAATGTAACAACCACCCAACCACTTCCACCATTGCCCCAAATAAATAAATAAATTCATACATACATACATACATACATACATACATACATACATACATACATGACACTGAAAGATCAGAAAAAAAAAATCTTTCACTAATGAAATTATGTATGAAATATATTTCCCAAAAATGAGGAGTCGTGCCTATTGGCATATCTTCAAATCATGATACAAGTTAAAATTTCATCATAAATTACCTATTCCTTAGTTAAATGATAATTTTATTTGACTTGATACCAAATGAATAAAATAGCTAAAATTTGAAGGTCTTAAATATGCCCACAAATTTGCTGAGTTTGGATTCCAGGAATCCAAAACAGAATAGAAGTAGTAAGAAATAAAATAGAAATAAATTAGGATGATCTATTCAAAATTACACTGTCTGAAGATCTGTGGCCTGACTTGAGACTTTTGTTATAATTCTACGTGAGGATCTCTGACTCTAAACCATATGCTCTACTGTGGTATGTGTTGCACAACTATGGAAAATGTCTCAATGTAGGTATTTTTCATTCACATAAAATTGTCTGTAAGAATTTATATCCCAGCTGGTATGATGTTATACAGAAACAATATCATGTGTTGTTCTGTAAGTTGTGCATATGTTTAGTTTCTGAGGCCAAAAATCAGGATGTGGTTTGAAGAAAAGTGGGAGGAGTCAAGTAGTAAAAGTGTTATACCATATGACAATCTCAAAAAAAAAAAAAAAGGAGCATATCAGCAGGGAAAATGTATAGCAGAAGCAGAGACTGCCTTGACTGCAAAAACCAGTGATCTGCTGTGCACATGTGCACATTTTCATACCACTGGAGTTTTAAAAGTATAGCATTGCAACCTGTTGTTTGCATAGTTAGAACATCTGTAACAATACAGCAAAAATCACTTTTTTGGGATGCAGTCTGCTACTTTTTGCCAGTATTAATTATTCTGAATTTTAGCATATTAGATAATACCAAATTATTAAGACATTTTATTTGTTAAATATTAGATATTTATTACTGTTACTGGTTTTGTTATTGTTATTATTTATCATATGGCTTTCATGTCCAAGACAGGAGACAGGGTGGTCATGTCCCACTCTAGAGAAGTACACTTGTAGGCTTGCTGCTGATCCAGTGAGGCTTCTGAGTAATTTCCTGCTGGAAGGTAATGGTCTGCAAGTCAGCCTAGTGGTTTTTAAGGGTATCAGAATGATAGCACTCATGATTTGGAAAGTGCCCAACCTGTAAATGATTTAACATTCCTCGTCCTCAGGTGAGTCACACACCTCCTTAAGCCCAAAAATGTTTTACTGACAGACCAAATAGAACCAACTGGAAACTTTTTTTTGATCCTTAAATTAACATACTAGGTCTCCGTGTGTATTTAACCTGGGTCAGAGGTTCAGAGTGCAGTGAAAGTAAACAGCTTCCATCTCAGTAGCACATATAACTCATTAATTTTTTTTAAAAGTAAAAATATCTTCAAAAGCAGTTTATATATACATCTATTCTTGATACATAAATCTGTTGAAATAGTAGCAAAAATAGGCTTTTTGAGGAAATCACAGGATTTTTAGCTCCCTGACTGTTTTCTCTATTCATTTTTTGAAGTGTGTTGAAATTTTCAGGTTCCATATGGACATATATAGTCACCTAAATTTCTCTATTAGGTTCAAACAGGTTTTTAGTAATTATTTTTTTAATTCTATGTTTTTTGACTGTATGATTAATTAAAGTAAATAATCACCAGATGGAATGAAATTCTGCTTCTTGAACTTATGCAAGTAATGCAGTTAAAGTAGCTTGAAATAACAACATGCACAAGTTAGTCATTTTCACAATTAAAACATAAGCCCTAAAGATGCTCTTATTTGTTTAAATCACTCTGGATTTAATTAAAGACAGATAACAAATTGTTATCAAAGTTAATCTCTTTCTGAGTCTTTAATTCACCAACAATTGTATCCATTTTTATCATTCAGTAATTATGGTTTCTTCTGTTCTAGTAGAGCCTGATACATTTGGTGGCATCTTGTGAGCATGTCAGTGGTAAATGACAAGCATTTCCTACACCTGTGCTTCAGCTCTCAGCTGGCACTTACCACTGGCAAAATTGCAGGTAACAGACACTGTTGTCCCTTCACTGATTACCTAAAGAGAAAAATGTTGCATTCTTGCTTTTGATATTATGATAAAACATCTTAATTCTGTATCTGCTTTGTTAATTACCTTTCCTACCGTAAATGCTGAAAGTTTCAGACAGGAGTCAAATTGTGGGGCTTCTTTTGTCCCTAGCCCTATGAACTTGGGCCCTTGCTCCAGGCCAGAGCACATTTCAAGACTCACTGCAAGAGCACGGAGCTACACTCAGGGTCAAGGCATGGGATATGCCAGAGGACAAATCTGCACAGTGCCATTGCACAGCTCTGTGGTGACAACAGCCACCCCAGAGCAGAACTAAAGGCTGGCAACACGGGGCAGGCATCAGGAGAGACCACCCTGGGCACACTCCTTGCCCAGAATAATTGTGACAATAATATTGTCAGAATAAACGTGGTTAGTCCTGCCAGAATAAACTGTGGAGATGCCATTTGCTTGTTGGATTTTATATTTACATAGATTTTCTAAAGATTCCTGTAGAAATTCTACTAATTTCCTGTTAATTTCCTTTTCTGTATCATAAAATATGTACAGTCATATAACAGCAGTTCTGTTTCTGTCACCAAAATTCTCTACAGGAGATTCACAAGTCTTTTTTTTTTTTTTTTAATCTTGTTCTGTCAAGAAATAGTAATGAAATCAGCCTGCTTATCTAATGGGAAAGCCATGGCATTTAAGATGTTAGCCAGACAAAATGTTGCTGAAAGTTTAGTAGCTGAAATACTAAGATATCGGCCATACTAATTTCAAGTTTTTGTGATGATGACAGAATTCTGATGATGATGGCATCTCCTAAAGAAGCCTCTTTTATTCCCAGCAAACCTCATTTCTATCAGTCTCCAGAGACCTGTATGTTCCAGAGAGGATACCAAAAATCAGTCCATTAAACAGTGTAAAAAATAAAACAGCAAAAGAAAAAAAAAGAAAAGAAACAAAAAAATTCCCCACTTAAACATTGCCTGCACCGCCCTAGAGACCCATCTCCTCCAGGATGTGTAGTCTAAACTTTTATTTAAAAAACATGAGGCCCAACAGGCAATTTTAAATACCCTATGAAATGCTTCCCTCTTTCATTGTGAAACTTCTAGAAACTGTACAACACTGCAAAAAGAGCATTATCATCTTCTATTTGCAGACAGGGCAACTAAGATTAAATGCCCAACACGCTTCTGAAGTAGCAGCAAAGAACAGTCCCTGGATTTTTCTTTCAAGCTACCCTAACACTCTGCCAAAAAAATCTTTTTTTACCCTGCCTGAAGATTTTCTTCACTGTGAAATGCCTTTTTTTTTTTGTTTCCTATTATTTTTTTAAGAAAATTAGACAATTTCTCCAGGTTTTTGTTGCATTTTATCTTTATTATTTCAGAGATCTTCTCACAGTTTGGAAAAATAATAACTTCCCAGGCTGCATTTATTAATTTCTGTTGAATAACCTTGATGTCTTAGTGCTTCCTTTGTGAATGGAAAAAAAGTCATTACTTGTGCTTCCTCTTAACATCTACATTCCCACACAGTACAGAAACTCTTGCTGATGTGTCTGGAAATTGTACTAATTGTCACTAAATTCAAGGATTTGATTCAGAAAAACATGTCCTAAACAGGAAAGGGGGGAAAAAAGGCAGGCCAGCATTAAAACACATAGTTAAACATTTACCTAAATTTGTAACCAAAACTATATATAAATACTGAGGTGGAAGACTGATTAAACAGTAAAATTCATTGGATGAATCAATAATTTTCCTTTAAAAATAGCCTAAAGTCCTAATCAATAAAAGATAATTTCCTTCAGTTTAAAACAAACTTAAGAAGGGTCAAAGATTTGTCCTGCAAGCTCTGACAGTCAATTTAAATAGTCATTCATGCAAGCAATGATCCCATCTTTCATCTTCCTCTGGTAGGACAAAAACCATACGAATAAAATAATAATAATACAATGAAATAGAATTTAAGGAAATTTTAAACAATGAGATTTTTCTGCCGCAGACTGTGTCCCATTTCTTTTAGAGCTTTGGGAAGCCCTAATGGTTCACAGCAGTGGCCAACAAAGAGTGACCTCTGGACAGCCAGTTCTGGGACGTAGACATGTAAATAATTTTTTTTTCTCTTCGAACTTGAAAATGAAGGCTACAGTTTGCTCTGCCACCACTCGTGGGGCTTTGTCTGATGACACAGACGTGGAAGCTTTGAGAAAAATGGAAATGCGCGTTGCCAGAAGCGAAACCGCGAGCGATGCTGGTGGCGAGGCCTCTGCTCCCGCCGCAGGTCAGCGTCTCCTCCTCCACTGGTGCCTTGCCAGCGGTGGGGGCTGTTCCAGGGCTGCCCTTCTGGGCTCTGCTGCACCTCGAGCTGGCGCTGGGACTTGCAGGGTTTGCTCACACGCTTGCAGGCAGGAGAGGCTTTAAAGCACACAGCCTGTTAAATTCCAGTAAATGTGCTGCTGCATATTTTAGAAGGAGCTCCTGACCACGTGGTTCACAATTAGCGTGTCCATTTCAGCACTAAAAAGATGCCTAGGAAAAGAAAATGTGTGTGTAAGTACGAAAAAGTATCAGAATAGAGCACTTAGACTGAATAATTAATACCATTTCATGTTTCGCAACCATATATTTTAGTCATCAGAGATGACCCAGGCTACAAATTCATGTTTATTGACAAGGATACATTTCTTAAGTCACCATTTAAAATGGATTTTTATGGCTGGTCTTAATAACCAAGAGGCAAAACTATGTTGCACTACATGAACATACTGCAGATACAAGTTAAATGGCCAAAATGATTCCCTAACTCACCAGGCAAAAAGGCAATAGAACAGTTATTGAGTCAAAACAAAGAAAGAATTGTCCTATTCTCCCTGTATCTATCATTTTAAACATGAGTAAAATCACCAGTTAGTCTTAAAAAAAACAAAGTTAACAAATTTACCAGGCTTGCAACACACTGCAAGTTTGCATTATGAGTTTACATAACTAATTATCATCAGAGGTCTGCTTCATAATGCTGATTTCAGCAAAAGTACTACCAGGAAACATGTTTTATACCAAAACATTACATTTTCTCACCTCATTTTTACCAGTGAGTACACTCCCTTCTGCTTTACATGGTTCTGCTTCCCTTCACATTTCTTCATGTTCTTACATAATTATCAGACTACTAAAAAATATTTTAATCCAAATAATCCAGTTTCCTTTTAAGAACTTTTCCAGTAGTGTCCTTAATAGTTTAAGCAGAAATATAGTCAAAAACATTTTGCTCTCCTGAGGCACATAACAGTTACACATGAAAAATAGCTTCCTATAGCTTCCTATTCTACCACAGTTGCACCATGAGGTTCATGTAACATTTAAAAAATTAGGGCAAGATAAAAATTGTATTTAGAGATAACAAAGATACAGTTAGAAGAAAACATATTATCAACAACCAAGTTAAACCTAGTTATATTTTGCTATCATCATACAACTTTTTCACCAATAGATGATTTTATATTTGAAAAGTGGCTAATATCACTAAGGCAATTCCCAGCTACTAGCAGGAACTTTAGACGGTGACTTAATACAGTATAAAGTGACTTAAGATCCAAAGATGCCTCAGGATGATTTCAAGAGTGACTATTTGAAAAGAATACCCCAAAGAAATCCACTAAAAAGTCCATTCTTTAAACATTCCCCAAAGAATTTCTGTCAGCAAAACACGGAAAATGTTAAGCAATAATAGCTAAACTTCTGTAAAACAAAAAAGAAACTCCTATTCTGCGGTTTTCTTACCTAAGCTGGATAGCCTGCAAGTCATAATTGAAAGATTTATTCAGAACAGAATATGTAAAACTCTTAAATTAAAATACCTTACAGGCCTCAACTCTCTCCTTCTTTTGTTTTCATCACTCACTGGAAAAATACTCCATATTTTTCAGTTTATTCCCTAATGTACTGACCAGGATGAAATAAGTCTACAGTGAATCTCTTTTCTTTTTCTTTTTTTTTTAATTTTTGTGCTTTGTTGGTTGGTTGGGTTTGGTTTTCTTTTGTGGGGAGTTTTTGTAATTGGTTGGGGTTTTTGGTTTGGTTTGGATTTTTTGTTTGTTTTCCCTTAAGTTGTGCTGCATATTGCTGCCTATTTGGACCAGGCAGCTTTTATTTAGTGCTCTCTATACCTTATTCACATCTGTCAACAAAAAAAGCACATCGCAGTCACACACCAAGGCACAAGTCACAAAACTCACAGAAAAAGTAAAAGAAATGATATTTATATGTCATTTTGATAGTCAAGGGAGAAGAAGTGTCCCAGTCCCTCTTTCTAAAAATAATGCTTCATACAGGTGTCATCTCTGTATTTTACTGGAGTTATCAAAAGAAAAAAAGTTGTCATTTATGGAAGTTGCTTCCTGCTATTGAAATAAAATGATGTGCTTTAAATCACAGTTCAGCTCTTCCATGCCTTTCTTCCAAGAAAATCACGCTTACATGTAGGGAAATGGGAAAAAACAGTTTTATTAACCCACTGTCAACCTCTCTCTTCTACACAAATAGCACACAGAAACTCTCTTCTGGTCATCTACTCCTACCAAAAATTGATTTGAAGTGTTTGCTATGTCTTAAAATAAAAAACAATCAAAAAACAAGCAAAAATAGTAAAAACAAACAAAACCAGTTACTCCTGCCATCCATAGCAATGATGAGCTGATAGGAAAACCTCACCATAGTGTCTTGTCAGGCATACCTGATAGAGATGAAGAAGTCTCTAATTAGGGCATTAATTCCACACTGCAGTGCAGTTGCAATGCAAACTCCCATTTACTGACAGGTGCAATATGTGGGTGCAAATTTCTTGGCATCAGCAATCTACTCTTTTGCATTTACCTTGCTAAGCAACATCATTGCATTGATTGACTTATGTACAGTACTACACTTTCACCTCTTAGGTACGGAAAGAAAAGATTGATTCCAATTTCGGTGCCACAGTTTTAAACAGATGCAGCACCGATGAATTAGGTGCACTTACTCCTAATTTACAGTCATGGAAGAAAAATAATTTTCTTGATTACCCTACTGTTTAGAAAGCTCTAATTCTTTTGGATAGAATAAAGTTACACTGGTCTGAAACTCGCATGACAGTCAGGGGCACAGTTACATGTATTTTTCCACGAGAAGATGGCAGCTGTCCTCAAAGTGTAATGTGAGTTAACTAGGAAAGGTGATTGACTGATGCTGAGGTTAATTGCTTGTTGGCATGCTAGAAAGCCTATGCTAACAAGTGCTGCTTATAACTAACAAGTGCCAATTATTTCCTTATATTCCAGTACACATTATATTATGCTAGGCACTATACAAACATCCAGAAAGATCCAGACATCCCTACCCAGATCTGATAAGTTAATGATTTAAGAAAATCATGCAAGTTACTGATGAAAATGGGTCAGGGCATGTGGCTTATCACAAATGTACAGCTCTTCATGCAATGGTACAACACTAGAAAAACTTTATTAAGCTATTAATGCACAGAACATATATTCATAATGAAAGTATAAATAGTTGTCTGGTCATAAACTTTATTTTCTCTGTTGCTGATCAAAAGCTTACATTTACAGATAATGTGAACTATGTCATTATTAGAAGCCTGTGAACTCTTTAAAATATTCTAATCCTGTTTCCACATTTTTGTGGAAAATAATGTATATATATAATTGATGACCAACTGCACGTACATGCTTGACAAAACTTCCCATTTAATAGGTGGATTGTTATGCAAAATATTGCCTAATATTTGTATGATGCATTCACCTGGCTTGAAAAAATGCTGACAGAACTTGGATGCATGTCATTATCCATTGTTAAATTGATATTAAATTCATCATTTTGTTGCTAAAGCATCATTAAACACCAATTTTAATTGCATTAATAAAATATGACTAGGACTGTAGTGACTAATACAGATTTTCCCTATGATAATCATGATTTAAAATAAGATTAAAAAGTAGCATCTCCTCAAGGAAGAGGAGTTAATGTACCAAAAATTATCCTGCAAGGCCAACCTGCCCCCCACCTCCTCCTCCTAGACAAGTCATCTACGTTGTATCAGTCAGAATAGAACGAGGAAAGTTGATCTGAGTAGAAAACTTACCCGTCTTTCAGGCTTTCTTTGCAAGAAATCTTACAGCGCTCGGTAAAACTGCATGCTTTGTCTGTTACTCCTTGCCTAATTTCAAACTAAACATATGCAATGGCATCACAGTGTAGTCATGAACGTGAAAGCCTTTGGAAGTGCATTAATTGTGAACGTTGGGGTTTTTAACACCTTTTTCTAACTGTTAAGATGCAGAGAGTGTCAAATATGTTGGTAAGCTGTTAAAAAAGGTAAAAAGTGCCTAAGCTGTGGTTTGATCTCTCCTACTCCTGCAGTGCGGGGAACATTTCAGCACAATGCTATCTCAAGAATTCAAAATAATGCAACAAAACTCTAACCATATGGGTTGTTAGGTAGTCCCGGGAGCTCAGCACAGGGTTGGGCGAGGTGACCATAAAAATGAAAATATTTAAGAAAATCTAAAAATATTGAAATTGTATTTGCAAATATTGCATTGGTATTCCTAAACTGTTATAGAATAGATAGGTACATTTCTGTACCCATCAAACACTTAATAAAAGATAACTCCTCTAGGCAATTTGCAAACTATAGTTTCATCTAGATATATGTCAGTGTAAATCAGGACCCTTCAGTTCTCAGTTTTTCTAAACAAGTATGCCATAATCTTTCCTAGCCCTGTTTCCGTCAGACCCTCATAAATCCACCACATTGCTCTGTCTCCTCAGAATGCAGTCAAATTCACAAATATTTTAAAGGGATAGTGAAATACACATATAGTAAGTCCATCATCCTAGAAGGAGTTAGTAATTTCCTTCACCTGCAGTATATATTTCATTTTAACACATCTTTAATAGACACCAACTAATCATGTTTAAAGGCTACCCCTTTATTATTGCCCTTTATCCATAAACTGCTCTTTTCACTGACCTTAATATATAAGGTGAAGATAGGCAATAGTTTGATATAAATGCTTACATATATGATTTTGATTTCAGCATACATAAGGTAGAACTAGTTGGGCTGGACACAATTTTCTTAATTTACAAGTGCCATTGTAGAATATATATTTTTTGTTCCAAATCAACTAATACCCTCAGAAATACTGATGACCCTAAAATTCAGTGCCTTTCCATTTTTTTTTCTCTAGCCTGTATTTTGTAAAAGAATAGAAAACATAATGATGTTTGTAATTTCAGATCTTTTAAGAACAAAGTACTATCTGAAATTTATAATATAAAAATTCTCTTTTCCTGGAATTACAGTTTTGTATTTATTGAATGCGTTCACAGGCTCCCTTAGGATGTGAAATGTATGGAAATATATGTGCATTACTGAGGAAAGAACTAAATTTATTCTTTCCCCACATCATGCTCTTCTTTGCAGTAGAGGTTTTTAATTCAACACAGAGCTAGAATGAGATGGAGCCAATTTCCTGGTCTATATGTGTGACAAATGCTAAAAGAGGCACAAGATTAACAAATTAGTTGATGTATATATCTTTAAAGATTTTTGACTATGTCCCAAATCAAAATGCATGCTTATTTGAAATGAAGATTTCCTTGGAGTTAAGTATTAGACAGCAACGTTATGAATTCTTGTAATTTTAAGATGGAATGGTGCAACATCAGACAAATAAAGAATAGCAACCCGAAAAAAATATCTAAGAAGGATTTTATGGCACATCACTCTAATAATAACAACTTTTGTTGCAATAAATCATGTATTTTTAATGATAAAATATGATCTTTTGATAAGAAATTTGCTTTGAAAAAAATAATTATTTCAGTACACAGGTATCTCTCTTAAGAATGAATATTGACACTATTAACTATCAAAATAGGAAATTCTCTCATGTTAAGAAATGTATCAGATAGAAGCTTTTTTTTAAAATGAGTAGACAGAGATCTACAGTATAGACAAGTGTGTCATTATAGAAAGGTTTCTTTATGATGGTTTGAAATAAAAAATAGGGAACTTGACCTTTTTAGCTGACATAGTAATCACCTACTTGATGCAATCCAGATATCTAACACCAAACAATAAAAACATCTGTGACAACAAACCATGTAAAGCTTGTGGAATTATTTAATTTTTTTTTAAAGAAAAGATAGCAACATTTAATAATCAGATAAGCCTGGATTGGTTCTTCTTACACAAAAACTTTTGTGTTTTGCAAATGCTAGGTTTAAGGGGCTATAACTTAGAAGTGAAAGTTTTTTAAGTTCAAGTGCATATGTTTTGGAGTTACCTCATTCACTCCTCTTTTAGGACCTTGTCATAGTCCACCTGTTTTGCTTTTGCCTAAATTACATCAAAATAATAGCTTTCTTTAGAGGAAAAAAAGTATCTTTCTACTGAAGTACATTTCTACTGACTGTATCCAAACATGATAATACACTTAAAATTGAAGAGGAGCCATATTCAGGTTGCATGTCTCAGTCACCCAATCTCCCTCTCACGTATCTGTTCATGTTGACAGACTATGTCATAATACATCAACAGAGAGATCAGCATAGAAGAACAAAAATTCATCGCCTGACAGCAAGAGGAAAACTGATTTCTACTATTAAATTAGCAAAAATATACCAATATTTCACTACCAATAAAGACACCATGGCTAAAAACATTCACCATGTTATAAATTTGAATGAGCATTGGGAATTTTTTGTTTCAATAATACTTAAACACAAGAAAAAGGGAGGGGGAAGAGGGTGGACTCAAGGATGTCAACATCTTCACAAGAAAAGAATTGATTTCTGGTAAAATGTGCCATCACATTTTGGATTTGTTACTCTTTTAAATATTAGTTTTAAATATTCATTTAATTAGAGACCACTGAGCACTGTTTTTGCAAGATTCTGTTCTGACACAGGCTTGTCCTCATGAGGTCAAGGAGATGTGTGGAAAATGATCTGTGTCAACAGAGTGCTTCAGCTTCTTTATGTCTGAGAATTTTGACTCATGTAAAAGGTATTCCAGCTCCCTCATTGCCAGATATAATTTTAATATACTATATAGAGCAGTGTTGTATTGCTAGGAATTTAACAATAGCTGGAATAAATAATGTCTTTTTGCAGCCTGGGGCAACATCTGCCACTTATGCATTAATTCTGCCCCTGTTTGAACACTCTACAACATATGCACTTCTCTTTTGTCTGTTATCCTAGAGTTGTGTTATTCCCAAATATTGACATCATCTACTTTTATCAGCACTAACTGCTCTGAAGCTTCCTAGTCTCATGCTCAGCTCTATTTCTTTCTATTGATTATCTTCCTCACTCCAGCAGGTAGCTAGCCAGCGAGGCTGTCCTGAGAAATAGCTTCCAATGACTTTATACGCACAATTTACACGGAATTGTTTAAAGAAGATATTAGCCTCAATACAAATCAGTGAACCTCATTTAGTCAATACTGCACAATTCAGCTGTTGGCACCCTGTCACATGTTAGTCTTTAAAGTCAACTACCATACCCAATCTGCACATTAGCCGTAGTATTTAGTTTCATATTAAAATGAGGCTAGTTTTTCACTTTTCTTTTTGAAATCTATTCAATATATTTTCTACATCACCTCGTTGAACCATATGATAGCAATATAATTCTAAGTATAAAAACCTGAGATTAAATGCTTGATTTTTGACAGTGTTCTTAAATATAATAAATTCAAAGGGAAATACTGTTAAGTTAAAATGGAGTGTTTTTCATTAAGTCCAATCAAATGGTAGACAACAAAGGATCTTTTATTTGAGAATATGAAGTGAAAATGAAAACCAGAAAACCTTTACTAAGAAAAGGTCCAGCTAAATTATGTTGGAAGGAGGTCTCCAGATTGAACCTGGGTGTTTCTTTTGCTAAGAATGAATTAAACTAAGATGCACTATGGGAGAACAGCTTGCAAAAAAGGAAAACCTGTACTTTACAAAAATGAAAACAGGGCCTAAATGCAGCTACAGAGAAAGATCAAATATTAAAAAAAAAAAAAAATCGCTACTGTAGCACCTAAACTATTCAAAGAAATTTGGGGGATTTTTTTACCCCTTTTGCATTCCACAGCAGGGTTCCAAAATCCTAGATGGACATTTATACAAAAATAATCTTTTCCTTTTAGCCTAACAGACTATGATCTAAACCATGATTTAAACTAAAGATAAAAGATACACAAAAAATAAAGTATATGTGCTTATCCCTAAATCTGTTACTTGAGAAATAAGACAGTTCTTCTCTTGTTTTCAATCTGTAATAGGCACACTTATTATATTCAGCATATCCTTGATGTTTATATTAAAACTTCTCTGTGCATCCTTCAGTAGTAGTAAATAAATAAGTATTGTTTCTAATTGTTGGAATAAAAATACTTGGTTTTGGCATATTTGACAAAGAAATATTTACATATTTCCTATAAAGTGTTGGTCATATGAAGCATAAATTCAAAGACAACCTGCAGGGATTTGTGGCTATTATATTTTGCAGGTGGCAGAAAATAAAAAGAGATCTGGGAGTATAAAGATTAAAAAAAAAAAAGATGAATAAAAAGACAACAAAAAGAAATCCCCACTTCACATTATGAGGTCAATATTTTAGAAAGCGCAGAGGAAAAATGCAGAATCCTTTTTAAGTCCTGATGAGCAATCATCTGGACTTACTGATACACAGAGGTACCGATACCGATACCTTTTGAGAGGAGGTAAAAATTGTCTGCCTAGTGAGCAACTGGGAATATTGATACCAGACAATATCTTCATCCTAAATACTGGCAATTTGAATGTATAAGTAGAAATGTTTTGCATGACCTCTGCTCCCTGCTCTTTTCCTTGAAAGTTGAGGTTCTGAGCCCCAGGTAGGAGACAGACGCTGAAAGATGACCAGTCTGGCCTTCCTGATACATCTTTGTACGCACACACACTCTCTCTCACATACACACATTTATTGCAACCTGATGCTCATAGGAAAGCTTTTTCCTCCTTTTAAGTTTCTACAAGGAACATTTCAGAAACCAAAGGGAAAAAAATTAAAAAGCAGCGAGGACAGAAATAGCTGCATATTCAAGCAGCAAAAAGGCAGGTGTGGTATGAGAATTCCTGGTGTTCTTGTCTGCAGTGCTCTGCTTTGCTGTTGGAGGATTTGATGGGTACTTTTCATGGGTCTATATATGCTTATGATAAGTGTACTTGGAAAGAGAAACCTTCCAGGTACTCTTTGGCCTATTTACTTGGGTAGATCTGCTTTTTTGAGATAAAAGTTACGCTGTATTTCAGCTGCTGTCTTCCGTGCATGTGCCTACACATCACACAGTATTTTTTCCCACTAATTACATTAGTAATCACTAAAGTAGATGTAAATTCCTTTACTTATTTGTTATATAAATTACATCCTGGTAAATCTTACAAGATATTTATATGCAATCAGTACTTAAACGTGTTTCAATTGTTCTACTGCAACATTTCCTCAATACTGTAAGTACTTACTTCGGTCATGTCTTATAAGAATTGATAGAACTGTAGTTGGAAAAATTGTTAATTCAAAGTTAATTTCTAAAAATCTTACCCTTTTAAAGTTAACTCTGTTCTATATACTAATATGTAATAAATATTCTGGATAAGCAAATGTACTGACAGGAAATAAGCATACAACAATACATTCTGGGAAGATACAGCATATAGAGTAAAACAACATATGCATTACAAAAGTTTACAAAGTCAGTTTGATGTAGCTGTTTTCTTAAGGTAATAAAAATATCTTAGTAGTTATTACCTGTGTCCCCTTTCATTGTGATAGGAAAAAAAAACACAAAAAAACCCCCACAAAATTTCTTACCCTTTCTCATCCTTTTAAGCTCATTTTTTGAGATGCATGGATTTACTATGTGCTTAAATTAAGCTACAGTGATCACCTTTCCTGTACAGTCTTAAAATGGTAACTGGGTAGAAAACAAACCTAGAAAGTAGATTAATATTATTTAATATCTAGGAGAAAAAACAACTTTTGTACCTGAAATTAGAAAGCATTTGTAGCCCATTATTTTCTTTTTAATGCAGATAGTTTTACTTCCAGATGTCAAGATTTCTTTAGAATTTGTTCTTACTACACAGAAAAGTGCACAGGAATAATTTACAGCCAACTTTCTTTAGCCATTTATGTCTATAATATAGTATTTAAAATATCTAATAGGGAAAAATATTGTTGCCCCCCTGAAAGCATAATTATTAAAATATGATTATATTATTTATCAGTAGACATTGCTAGTTTCTTTGCTTGATTAGGTTTTTATTAATGCTCAGAAATTTAAATTCAGATATACTTAGCGTCTGATTTTTAGACAGATGTCAGTCAGCATTAGTGTATCAATTTTTCATCAGAAAATAAACATGCATGTTAAAACCACTTCAAAAAACATGGAGTTTTTATATGGGACCATATTATCAATGCTAATTATATCCTTAAGATAAGCATTAACTGTGGCAAAGAGAGGAATCAAACTGTTTGCAGAGCATATGAATCTCAACTGGACATAAAGCTGCCTACTTTGCTTCCTGCTTTTCTTCTTCAGTCTCTTTAATACCTGGAAATATTACAAAACTATTAAAGATACTTTAAATGAAGATATTCTCCTGACATGATTAACTTGGCATTCATGTTTCAGCACACCTCTCCAGGCAGCAGGGATTGTGTGCCAGTGTTAAAAACAAGTATGTAGCATGTTCTTTGTGTGTGCGTGCATGTCAGTGCAGGCAAACATTTCATCAGCACTGAGTGTGAGTCAGTCACCACTGACTCTGTGTGTGTGTGTGTGTGTGTGTGTGTGTTTATAGACAGGTGCTAAAAGCAAAAGTGAGGTCTGAGGGTGGAAATGAAGAGCATTTCCTTTTGGAAGAGCCCTACTTGACCAAAGTCCTGCCCTCCAGTTTGAGAGAAGGGTGGGAAGGGGCTCTGCAAGAAACGTCCGATGCTGCAGCCACTGAAATCCCTCAGAGTTACCAAATGTGTTTTAAAGGAAAGTTTTAGATATACAGAGCTTAGAGTCCTATGAGCTGTATTAAAGGAATCACAGCTACACAAATCAGGCATGCTATGAAGACTGCCTTTTGGGGGTTAAAATTAGGTGGCAAACCAGATGCACAATTTCACTGCAATTCTAAAGACAATTCTGAAACAATGCTCAGCTGGTGCAATATGTTATTTTGTGTTCACAAGATGAAGTGGAATTTAGATTTTAAAAACCAGTAAAGATTTTGAAGAGTTTTGAGGGAGGCCTACTTAGCTTCCACCTAATTTCAGAATTACTCTTGGCTGTCTTCTCACTCCAACAGTCCTTGAATCAAAATTCCAAATCAGAATCTATTATTTTCTTACTCATGTTAAGCAGCGTTAAGTAGAGGGAAAGGATTTTATTTACATTAAGGAACCAATCTTACAGTTTTCACACAGGAAAGGCACCCTTTAGAGGCAATAGCAATTTATATTTCTTTAAAAATTCCAAAAATAATCAAACAAAAAACCTCCAAACAAACCAGCTTTCATTTTTCAGCATTACTTAATGCCTTTACTTACATTAGATTTCACTGTATGCCAGAAACACACAAGAACTGATCACAACTTGCAGTACCAGTGTTCCTTCTCTCCCTTTCTCTCCCTCCCCCTCTCACCTACACCATTTTGATTTTAAATTTGCTGAAGCCCATTCAATTTATAAATAACCTTAAACTGTTGAACTGTTCACTAGTTTATTTGAACAGGAGACAGTGTTATTGAAACAAATCTAGTTAACAAGGTAATTAGCTTTTGTAATATTCCTCAGAAGGCTGGAAACCAGCAGTTCATCACAGCCCTGTACAAATAGCAGAATGCAGTGTTAAGACTCTGCTTACAGGGGCTTCTATCAAAACTCACTGGTCACATTACCTACAAAAGATATCCAAGGGCCACCAGAACTGATTTATTCACTTGAAGTGGAAGAACGAAAATATTTTCCAATAGTAACCTACTGTAAAAGCATAGGCTACTGCTGGTGTTGAAAAGATGGGGCTAGAACCACAAAAATCCTTTTTCTTGATTCCACAAAAGGCTTTGGGCCTAATTATTTTTAAGTATAATCCAGCCAACATCTTCTCATGCTTAGCTGCACTGAGTGACACTATTTGTGATGCCCAGTCTGCTGAAACTGAGCAGGTTGCTGTCAGTTTAAAAATGACTATAATAAAAGTGACCATGAAGATGGATCTTGTGATTTTGCGTTTCTAATCAGTCATCTGTGAAGAACACTTTTGCTTTGATTCAGCAGACTGGTGACAGCCATGATTGATAGTGCATGAGGATGAAAAAAGGTTATTAACTGTCTTCCTATTAAACTCAATGTATTACCCCTCTAGGTGCATCTCATACTTTAACTTAAAGTACTTACTCAGGTAAGGTCAAAAATGAACTCTATAAACACAGTATCCATCCTGTTGTAGATGAACCAGGGGCTCTAATGCTAAATTTTGAATGTTCAGCACTAAAGCATATCTGAATCCTGACACCTTAATTACTGTGCCAAAACCAAACACTGAGCAGACCTTCGTATGCTTCTAAATATGTAACTATACACAAGAATTTTTGTATGATACAGGAACCTATCAGTGGTTCTGTGTGTTGGTGAATACACACAGACAAATATGTTTTACTTGCTATAATAGTCTCAAAATAAAAGCTTATATAGTGTTATGTTAATGAAAAAATATGTAGAAAAGAGATAAGAAGTGTCTGAGGGGTTCAGGTATGAATCTTACGCAGAAAATAGCATTTTACCTGCTCATAGGTAACTCCATTGTTAACTTGATCAAGTGTGATTTAATAATTTATGAAGGCTTCCTAATAAAAGAAAATAAAAATATTTTACTGTAAATACAAAAGCATCTATTTGTTGCCTTACAATATGTTTTAGTCTTAGTTTTTATTCCCTTTTTACTGATGACAGTACTCACAATTATCAACTGAAAAAAAAAACAAAGGAAAATGGCACATATATTCATTTTCAAAATAATTATTTGGTGGAAATACTGATTCCTAGGGTACTTCTAATTTCTCAGGGTGTCTCTGTGAAGAGATAATTTTAAAGGAGCTTAAGGAGAAAAAGAGTGAAATCCTTCTCTTGTGTTCATTTTAGTTCCTCCTGACACTAGAAATGAATTGAAAGGGGAAAGTTGTGTACATTGTGTATGCAGGTTAGCACCTTTTTAGATTCACAAGTTTATTTTAGGAATTAGGACTTTTACAAACACTTCTTTATAATCAGTAGCATTTTAAATTTTTTAATTTTCTTTATGAATAAATTTCAGATGCTCTTTGAATTTGTTTATGCGTATCTTATATTACAAACATTTTCTTGTAAAAATAAGTAGAAATACAGATAAAAAATCCTATTATTTTAATGACAGTGTACACACTCTTATCTGAAGGAAAGTACAGACACACTTATTTAAAATAAGCTCTTTCCACATGGTACATAAGATCTCCCTGCAAAAGACATTATTCTGTATTTGTTTTTCAGAGTATTAAAACATACCTTTAAATTTAGTTTTATAACAGTCCTTCACTTCCTCTTTTACATTACATCAAGAATATTTTTTGCACTCATTAACATCATTCCAGAGGGAGGGAAGAATATTGTACCAAGCTAGATCCTTTTGAGGAAAGAAGGAAAAATTATCTCTCTATTCTGACTATTCTATAATGTACTGTCATGCACAAAGTCTGCAGCCTAAGTAAATATTTTAATCTTTTCAAGGTGGCATTGAATTTCAGTTGTCCCTGTTATTTTTAAACAATTTTTTAAAAAACATTCACAGTTGGTTAAAGTCCAGAAAAAAATACAGTCTACCTAAGATGATCTCATGAAAAAAAATTATTAAACAATCCTCTGTAACATCTTTATTTCTGGAAAATGTGTTCCTTTCAGGTGTGGACTTGGGAATAGGCACCAATTTTGCCTTCAGTAACATTTCTGCTTTATAATAAATTGCAATCCTCTTGTAGCCCCGTGTGGATTTACAACTGGCAGGCTTTCTCTCTGACAATTTGGGGTCACTGTGGATATAGGTGAGCAATAATTTCAGAGGTGATGGAGATATTGACAGAATTTAAGAGTCCAAGTTCCCAGGCAAATATTTGTAAAATGTACACTCCTACATTGGATTTTAATTAATAAGACTTCTGGATTATATTGTTTGCCTGTTTTTTGCATTGTATTTTCTCTGAAACAGTAAAAAATATGAATTTCCATTTGTGCCTCTGTCAGTACTGTGAAACATTTAATGTAAAAGCTATCATTCCTCCCTCAAGCACATTTAAGTAAAGAAGAAAGTTAAAGTTACTAGAGGCTTAGCTAAAAAACATACAGCATGCTTTTAGAAAATCAGAATTATATGATTTTTGTTTTGGGTAGCCTTATGGAGGCCTGGAATAGGTAAAATCATTTTATCAGATATCACACCAAACGGAGGCCCTGATGGCAGTGAGAGTTTCTAACAACGAGACAGACCTATGTTTTACTCACTCAGGAGGGGACTGGCAGGATCAAGCCCCCTCTGTTCACTTCATGTGTGTAACCTAAAGACAAGAAGTAAGTCTAAACATAACTCCAGCCATGTGTAAAACAGCGAAAACCTTTCAGTCAGTATGGAAGAAATTAATGAATTAGATTTATTCCTCCGGTTTCTTTAAAAGAATTGTCACAAGAACTAAACAGAAGATCCCAATTAATGAAACAAAGGAAAATTTAGGGCCATTTAACCTGGAACAATCGTTTCCTCTGGTTAAGGTTTATATAAAACCCAGAGCAGGCCTGAAATGTCAACTCTAGTGGTACCCTTTGAAATCCCGTTTTATTCCAGCACTCACTGCACACACGAAAGCAAATCCTTAAACTGCACGCTAAGTGCATGTGGCCCAACCAGGACCATACAAAGGCGACACACGTAGCATGTGTCACAGCCAGCAGCACATGAGTGACTTCGCCAGGGGGGATCCCTCATCTAGATCCCACTCCAGACAATCAGGACACTGCAAGGGAAAAGGGATTGGAAAAAAAAAAAAAAAAAAAAAAAAAAAAAAGAAAAAAAAAAAGAAAAAAAAAAAGAAAGAAAGTGGGGGAGAAAGTTGGAAAAAAAGAAAATGGCAAGAAGAGCCAGACTCCAAACCCCACCTCCTGCCCCAGACGCACAAGGGCAGGTAGCCTGGCTGGGAAAGCCGGGCGCCTCCCGCCGAGGGCTCGCTGCCGCGCCCGGCGCCCTCCGCAGCGGGACCCGCGCACCTGCCGGCCCCGGGGCCGCGCCCCCGCCCCGCCCCGCCCGGGCCGCCCCCGCCGCTGCTCCCGGGCCCGGCGCAGCGCAGCGCAGCGCCCGGGGCCGGCCGGTCCGCACGGGGCCGGGGCCGCCGCCGCAGCGGAGAGCGCGGCTCGGGGGCGCTGCCCGGCGGCGGAGCGGAGCGGCCGCGCCGGGGGCTCCGCGGACACGGGGCGATGGGGAGAGCGGCGCGGGTAATGAATTCCAGCAGAGAGCTCGAGAGGAGGCATTCTTCAGAGATCTGCCATATTTAACATTGACCACACTAAAGATGTTATTAGCGACGGAGGGGTGGGGAGGGCAACGGGGGATACGATAAGGGAAAATAGATAATGACACATAATCCAAACCAGAAGTTTGAAACCAAGTTAGTTCGCTGAAAAGAGCTGAACTTTTTTTTCCACTCTCTCGGTCTCTCTCTCCTCCCCCCCCCCCTTTTTTTTTTTTTTTTTTTTTTTTTTTTTATAGACTGAGACTGAAAGACAGGGAGATAAACTTGTTACGGAAAGAAATATTCTTCTAAGCAACCGGGTAAACAAAATAGCTGAAGTGAGACAGTGAAGGAGATGGGGGTAGGGAAATGCAAAGGACATACTACTATTTAGAAACCCCAAAGGAAATTGTAAAGTAGGAAATGAAAAGAAGGAGGAGAAACATTTCTGTTGTAAATTGGAGGGAATGAAGAATAGCGGGAGAAAAGGGGGTAATAGCTGCAGAAGGTCTTATGTAAAGCACCACTGAAGATTAGCCAATGTCTAAAATATTTCAGCTGTGGAAAGAGCGTGGTGTGCTCATCCCTTCAGCATGGGTGTGTGAAAGGGAAATGAGTAGGGATAATTACTAATATAGCACATGTCCGGAGGAACCAATCCAAAATAAGAGATAAATTTGGCTGGTGAAGACAGATAGGAAAAAGGCTGGAAGGAGACTTAGGAATACTTATACCCGGGAGGAGAGGAAGAGAATTAAAGAAGGGGAAAGGTTTCAAAAGTACAGGGAAACTTAGAGAACCAGCTGGACCGGGAGGAAACAGCTACGGCAGAGATGGGGCGAGAGAATGAAAGTGAGAGAGAAAGAGAATGGGAGAGGCTGAGGGGAACAAATATACCTGGGAGAGGGAACAGTTGGAGCGGATGGGAAGAAGGAGAGCAGGAGCGGAAAACTAGGAGAGAGGGAAGGAGGGACGATGTGAGGAGAGAGGGAAGGAGGGACGATGTGGGGAGAGAGGGAAGGAGACGGAGGGAGGAGACAAGGGCTGAAGTCTCCCAGCCTGGGGAAGGTGCAGCAGTGAGTGAGAGAGAGCTCACTCGGAGGGTTAGGTTAGATTTCCAGAGCTCTTAGAGCTCATCGACCAGACCGCTGGAGTCACTATTCAACCCGAGTCCCAAACACACGCCTCACTAACTACTTTACAGCCACTTTCATTGATTTTCTTTATCAAATAAACATAATACCCGTTACAGCAACACTTCCTCTTCGCGCAGCCAGAATGCCACAAGCTGATTGCTGCATTTCTCCGGCTTGCAGTTCCCCACCCTCCACCCCTAAATAAATTGTGTTCTTTCACTTAAGTGGTCAAATACATTATTTCTTGCACAATTTTTCTGTAATCTGGAAGGTACTCTGCCAGCTAGGCAAATTGTTTAAATTGCGAGGTAAAAGGTCCCCATTCCCATCGCCCTGGTGTGGAGACAAAATTTTCTCCCCATAAATTCAGGGTTAGCTTATATATTTACATACCTATTTACCACTATTAAGAGGTAACTAAATTTAAGGGGTGATGTCAAAGAGAACAGTTCTGCCTTAAAAACTGCAGGAAAAAAAATTAACGCAATTTTACCACATGCACCTAAACTGTCACTTAATCTAAGCATTTCAGCCTCAAATTTCAATTTTATTTAAAAAATCCCCTAAAAGTAGCCCCCTTCAAAAGCTGTTTTTGAACCAGGCTCTTCCATATATGTCAAAGGGCTGTTGAATTATTCATTATTATAATTACTATCATCATTGTCATTATCCCTTTCCATGTGGAAATAATTTTATTATCGTAATTTGATATCTGAAGAATTTCCTGTTAGTCGTTTGATAATAATTTTTTTCTACTGAAAAGAAAAGTTTTGTTTAGAAATGACAGAAAAATATTTTAAATGCTTTTATGTTTACTATAGATTTCCGTTTATCTAATCGATTGGAATGCCAATAAATCGATTAAAGGTTTAGTGTTTTACAAACAACCATTTTGTGCTTTTTGATTTTACGTTCTGAATGATTTTAATAAAGCTAATGCCTTCTCTGAGCGTTTGTTCACCCCAAACCTAATATTCCATCATTTCTACTATTTACAATTGCAATTTAAAGTGTTTCTAATGAGAAAAATAAACACAAATAAAAGAAGGAAATAATCTGATGAAATTACTTTGTGCCTCTGGTCAACATATTTAGGCAAAGCCCTTAAAAATCTTGGTGAATTATATGCGATCATACAGTGATTGCGGAATATTAAATTAAACTTAGATAAATCCGCATTGAAGGAGGCAGCACCCAATCCTGAATTTATTTCCCATTTTCTATAACAGCATCACTGCGCTCCTCTCTTTGCAATGACAATGTGCCAAATCTAGGCATTTTGAAAACATTTTCCATATGCTTTAACTGGAGACTGATAGACAAAGAAGAAAAGGAGATGGTCTTTTTTCTCTTGAGGTATATTTCCTTTAACTTTTCCTCCTACCTTTCCTGATCTTCATCATTTTTTAAACAAAAGTTTGAAAATCATTAGGACCTTTTCTTTTTCTTTTACTTTTTTTTTTCTTCTCACGTAATCAGTTCTTGAATTGTGGGGTTTTCAGTTATGCTTTAATGCAGGACTATAGAACTGTCATTTCTATACCTTGGCGGACAATATTTTGGGGAGAAATCATTGATTCATTTAGTTTTCGCTTGCTGGTTTTTGTAATTAAAGATGGTTTTAATTATACTCTTCTTTTTTTTTTTTTTTTTTGTAAGTCAGATCAGATGTGCTGCTTGCTTGCTGGAAGGTTGTTGGTTTTTTTTTTTTTTCTTTTAACGGTGCTTTTAATTTATGTGTAGTTTTTACGGATAACACAGAGGTGGTGGCTTTTATTTAGCTGTAAAATCCACACGTTTTCTTTGAAAACTTGGCTCCTTGGGCGAAAATAACTTTTTCTGGTTGCTTTATAATCGCTGTTTGTCGCAGAGGTAGTTTAGCATATTGTCTACACAACAAAGATTCCTGTTTTATTGGCAGTGTGGATTGCTGGATTTAGGTATAAATATTTCATAACTTTCCTCTTTCTGCAGTAAGATCGGTAGTTTTATTGGCTTTTTCTCCTTTTTGTCTGTCTTTCTACCAGAACCGTTTTATTTCTGAACTCCCTTTTCGTCCTTTTCCAGGACAGAATGTAAAATTTTTCCCTTGGATATATCACTGCTGGAAATATGCTCTTGGGCTTTCTGGAGGGGATGGGGGGGAGCGGTGGTAAGCGGTCGTTTTCCTTTATTTGCATAAGAGCTGGTGAAGTGCCTGTGAAGTTGGTGAATTGCTATTGTTTGGGGCTAGTCCTGACTGTTTTTGTTTATAAACACTGGGGTGGTTGCCGGGAGGGGAGGGAGGTCAGAGCACTGTCAAAGCGCTGACCTCTGAAAGCCCAGAGGGCGCCTGGCTCCTTCACCCTCTCCTTTCTCTCTCTCCCTCTCCCTTTTTCTTTCCCTTCCCATCCAAGGCCAGGAGCTCAGGTTCAGGGCATTTAATCCCCGCGATCTGCCCAAGAAAGGAGCTGAAAAAGGGCTGTTAAGGCTCCGGAGGAAACGCCGGCAGCAGACTTAGACCTGGAACGCTTTTATTTATAGTAATGTCCGGGTGCGCGTTTTTGTACGGCTCCAGCCAAAATAACAACAAGAAGAAAAAGCCAATCGGAATCGGCACTATTTAGCTCAAAATCTCAGCGAGATGTCTGTACTATTCGGCTGTGATTTTTCTCTAAGATCACTGCTCGTTAGACGCACTTTCAGTAGGTGAATGCCAAATCTGGGGCAGTGAAGGCAGAATTGTAATGCAGTATGTTATTGTTGTTTTATTTCTTTTTCGAACAAAACTTTCCAGGAATCAGAGTGGGGATTTTTGTTTTCTTTCCCTCCTCCCTCCTCTCCTCGCGTCCCCCCCATTCCCCCCTCCCGATTTAAGTGTGTAGTGGAATGTTTTGCGGGGGGCGGGGGGATGGCGGGGAAGAGCGTTGTAAATTAACAAAAGATTTGTATATATGATACCTGCAAAGAAAGAAATTATTAATAACAGCCAAACGCTTTGGGTTCAGAGTCAATTTCATCTCGGGGAAAAAAAAAAAAAAAAAAAAAAAAAAAAAAAAAAAGAAAAGAAAAGAAAGAAAAAAGTACAAGAGATTGCTATCAGGTTTAAGTATGTTTTGAAAAGAAGTTGCTGAGTTAAACAAAAATGTTAGTTAACACACTGCCTTTGTCAAATAGCCCCCGGGAGGAGAAGAGACAACAAAAAGGAGAGGAGGTGGGGGCTGGGGATCTGAAAGTGTCTGTAGCTCAGATAAAGGGTCTGTAACACTGAAATCTTGTAATACCTCGTTTCAAACTGAGCTCATCTATAGACTTAGGGAACGCAGTAAAAAGACATGGATCCCCTTTCCCTTGGGTTGGGGTCTGGGGAGAGGAGAAGGTGGGGGAAGGGAACGCTTATTAGGAATTATGTCGGTTTATTAAAGAGGGGAGCGGCTATGTCTGTAATTATGCAGATCCTTGTGCCCCTGTGTGTCCGCAGCGCAGATTTAGGGAGTGAAATGAGCTTGACGGGGAGACGTGGTGTAACAGAGCCCGGTTTGGGCTACGATTTCTTTGTCTATTAAAGAATGGTCAGTGTCGGGCTCTGGCCCCCATCAGCTCCGTCTCGCCCAGGCCAACTAGTTTTCCTTAGGGCTAAGGCTGGAGATGGTAAAGGACAGAAAAGGCTGAGGGGTTTTTGAGGTTTTTTTTTTCCCCCCTTCCCTTTCTTTGAAATGTAACGTCACTATCAAGAGCTTTTTGTGGTTTCAACAGGAGGCTCGAAAAAACCCAAAATATGTAACGGTGCCTGCAGGAGAAGTTCGGAGGAGGTGGGCGGGGGGTCCACCGAGACCGGAGGAGAGGAGCTGAGAGGTTAGGCGAGACTCTTCGGGGCGATCAGCTGAGCGAGAGAGGGAGGAGAGAGGGGAGCGGGAGCCGGGCCGGGCCGGGCCGGGCCGCGCCGCCGGGAGCCCCGCACGGCTCCGGGAGCCCCGCACGGCTCCGGGAGCCCCGCACCGCTCCGGGAGCCCCGCACCGCTCCGGGAGCCCCGCACGGCTCCGGGAGCCCCGCACGGCTCCGCGCCCGCCCGCGCCCCCCGGCCCGCCGCCCCCAGCCCGCGCTGCGCTCCGCTCTTATCACATCCCACAAACCTGCCGCTGCTGCCTCCCGGAATTAACCTTCTTCGATTTTTCCTATCTACGTGGCGATCCCCGGGTTCCTTCTAAACTGTTAACATCCCGTAGTGCCTTTTTTTTTTCCCTCCCCCCGCCCCCCCCCCTCCTCGATAGGTACTATTTTTAGGGGGAGAAAAAGCGGGAGAGACAGAAAAACAGAGAGGTTTAAAATGTTAGGATGGACAGTAAACAGTGGCAGAAGAAACCCTGAAAAATGTGGACTCTCCTGTCGCAATTCCTGCCTTATTCCCCCCTCCTTTGTTCCTTAGCTGTAACTCAAGAACACCATAAACCTATATCCCCCTCCAAGACGAGAGAAAGGGGGGAAAATCTACAGCCAAAAAAGAATGACTTGACTGTTCTGACGTTTGGTGTTTTGACATTAATGACATTAATGATATTGATGTTTCACCAGGAAAAAAGCACTAGGAATAAAAGAGGTGGGGGGAAGTGCGGGGGGGGGGGGACGACTTTAAAACTAAATTATCTTCGTTTCCTTATTCTTCCGTGACATTAAGTATACGTGTTACTTCACTTGAATTTGAAATAGATGTATTGTTCTCAGGTGTTTCTTCATCACATTGTATTTAATTGTCTTCAGTCTTAGGAAATGTGTTGCCATCCTTCAGGCATGCACTTGAATGGACAATGCATCCTTCTATCTCAGAGTTCCGTTTCGTCTACCATTTAAACCTAAAAGCCTTCTGTCCATCATACTCCCCCAATCTGATAACTGTAAACAGGTTTCAGAGATTTTATTTTCAGTCTTTGTTTGCATTTTTTTTTCCACCGTGTAAACAACAATGCAGAATATCGCTAGTTTCCTTATTACGTTCATTGACAGGGCGCAGTGCCTGTGGAAATCTACATACATATGCTCACACCTTTTTTCATTGATGAGCTGGTGCAATGCATAGGTGAGGCTTGGAAAAGCCACAAAGTTGCTCTCACTAACCCTCCAATGCCCCTGACTTTTCCCTTAAGTTCCAATCTTGAAGATTTTCCTGAAGTTTAAAGTAAGGTTTCCCTGGATTGAGGTAGGCGTCCTCCTCTGCTTTATTTGCAGATTCCGATTTTTTGAATAGCTGTACTTCCAAGCTGGCGGTTTGTTTTGGGTGTTTTTTTTTTTCCTTTTTCTTTCTTTTTTAGTCCTTTTTTCCCCTTCTCCTTTCGAAAAACCTCTTTTTTCTTTTTTCTTTTTTTTCCCCTTCCTTCAAAACTATCAGGACCTTCACTCTGACCTTAAACATCTGCTTTTAGACACTCGGTTCCCTGACACTGGCCTGTGTTTCCTTAAGGGCAGCCTTAATTCATCATCAGGTGGGGATTTTCCTATTAGCGTTAGTTCCAGTACTTGCAAGACCTTCTCCTGGAGCAGGAGGTTTAGGGCCCAGAGAGGTGTGTATTTCTGCCATCCTGGTTTTTGCTGGTTTGTTGTTGTGGTGCGTGTGTGCTTTTAATGGAAGGTTGTGATAAAACCTTCCTGCTGGTTTTTAGTGTTTAAGGCCTAAGACAAGGTTTTGATGTGTATCGCAGGAATCACGAACTTCAAAGGCATGTCAGCTCTAAGGTTACGGTTCACCTGCGCGGGGTCCTTGGTACTGTAAATATCTCCTGCCTGTGCCTGTGACTTAGTGACCATTTCTGGTATACCCATTTCTGGAATAGCATTATCAAAAATCTGCACGTGTTCCTGCGGTGTATTCGGATGCTCTTTGAATAGTCATGTTTTTATCTTCGGTAGGGGGTATTTTAAAGTATGTCTATTCCTAGTTTTAGTTAATTATCTTTTAATGAAAGTGTCAGTCATATTCACATCTGCAGTATTAGGTTAAGATAATTAGATTTTCAAATGAGAAGCAATCTTCTTAAATCCCACACAGGAAAATATTTGTAGAAGATTCCGATTTATAATGACATCTGTACATTTTACCCTACTTTTCATCATAATAGTGTGCCCCCCTCCCCTCAAGAATGAAATATGTCTGGTAAAATATAGCAGATAAAATATTAATAAAATATCAATACTTGCAGGGAAACTGGAAGATGATGCATGTATATGCATGAAACCTGGATTGTATGCAAAGAGACCCTTTCCTTGGGCTGATATTTACTTCATTTTGATAAGACTGTTTACAGTTGATATTGTATATTCTGTAAGGCTTTGCTTTTTACTTTGTTGGTGTCTCCAAGCAATTACATAGCAGTCAACAAATGAAGTGTGCTGTGTTTTGTGTGACTCTGTGTATGTTGAGTGTATGTGCATATGTGTAAATACGATGTGGGATGTGAGCGTGCACATGTATGCATTTGTGTGCACATGTGTAAATAAACCCGTCTTTATCTCTGTATGGGTAGTTGTTCCCTATCCTAGATATATTACCTTTCCTTTTGCAGATGTGTCATACATTCATTAGCCCATTGAAAAAAAGAGATGTAATTTTTTTTTTCATTAAAGCCCCATTAAAAGAGAGAAAATGTAAGAGATAAACAGACAGACAGACAGAAATATCTCCCTGATGCAATAATTAATTTGGACCCGTTTCTTTTTAAGTTTCCAAACAGTTAAAAGTGCAAGTCTGCCACCCTCTTTTTTTTTTCCTTTTTTTTTTTTTTTTTTTTTTTTTAATTTTCCCTAGCCATCTACTTTGTGTGCCTGTGCGTGTGTGTCTGTGTTACTAATGAAGTTTGCAGACTTGTGTTTGTATCCATGAGCTCCCTTCTGCTACCCCTTCTTCTCTGGGCTGGCTCTGTGGCTCCCGCAGCCCCGGCGAGCCCCCGGCAGCCGCGGCAGCTCCGGCTCCTCCGGCTCCGGGGCTGCGCGTCATTTGCAGCCCGGAGAATGTTGATCACCTCACTAATTACACCTCTCCCTCTCCTCTTCCCTCTCCTCTCCCTCTCCCTCGCTCTCCCTCGCTCTCTTTACTCTCTCTCTCCTCTCTCTCTCTCCCCTCTCTCTCCCTCTCTCTCTCTCTCTCTCTCTCATTCCCAGAGTGCATATCGGGAATAGACACACAAAGACATGCGCACTCAACTTAATCAGCCATTTTTTTAAACAGGGCTAAAACGATAATAATTAGCAGAATAAAGACATATCGGATTTTCATTTCCTTTCCTCCTTTTCCCAACCCCTTCACAACCAAACAGCGAGACCGCGGTCGGCACATGCTTTAACAACTCCCGGACCCCAAAGGACCGCTCCATGCCCCCCACTTCTTGCTCAATCATTTTTATTTTCACCCAATAAAGTTGGAGGATTATTTTTTTTTATTATTTTTTTAATGAACCTTCTCTCGTTTACTTGGATGTGATCAGCTGTTAAGTAAATAAAGCAAAACAAAAAAGAGAGGCGAAGATCCAGTAGGAACTGCGAGGGGAAATGGAAAGTAAGTTTTTTCTTTAACTTTTATTGAGTAGTTTGTGTTAAATTTAGGTCGAGTATCGATTATCTTTCCAGGCTGATCTTGCACAATCTTTGATATTTCGCTCTCGCTCTCTCTCTCTCTCCCCCTCTCTCTGTGCCTCTTTCTCTCTCTCTCACATACACACACACACACTCACATCCCCAGATCCCATGTACCTCTCCCCACTCTCTCTCCCCCCTTTTTCTGCCTGTTTCCCCACTTTTAGGTACAGTATTTGCTCTCATTTCGGAAGGAGGGGCTGCTTTTTCTCTCTCCCTTCTTTCTTTCTCTTACTGCCTTTCTCTTTTATTCCGGGGGTTACGTTTTGTTTGTGTATTTTTTTTTTTTGTTTTGGTTTGGGGCTGTGGGTTTCTTTTCTTTCCTTTTTTTTTTTTTTTTTTTTTTTTCCTCTTTCGGGCTGTAACTTTCAGATTAAGTGGAGGACCCTGCTCGCTTTGCGGAAGAGGTTCGGGGGATGCCCCCCACTTTTTATTTCGCTCTTTTTTTCTAGGGAGCTCGGGGAGGGGGGGAATACTGTCAGATTAGGAACGACGGTACGGCTGTCAGAAGTCATCCCTCGCCAGCCCCTTTAGAGCTCGCACTCTTCTTTTGCAGCTCGGTCCCCCCAAAACTTTGAGGTGCCTTTTGAAGGCACATTCTGCTCTCCCACCCTCCTTGCCTCTCCTCCTCATCTCCACCCCCCTCGGCCTCTCAAACTTTCGCTTTCGGGCGAGGGGGGGGATGCCAGCAGGGCAATGGGGACCCTGACTGCGCGCGTGTGTACAGGGGAAGGTTATGGGGTGTTTTTCCCCTCTCCCCCCCCTCCTTCTGCCCCCCTTTCTTTTGCAGGTAGGTTTCTCAGGAGCAGAGGCAGGGTGGCCGTGCGGGCGTGTGTCTGTGTGTGTGTCTGTGTGTGTGCGCGCAGGGCGATCGCGCTGCTGCCTGCCGGCTCTGGCAGCGTTGGAAGAGGAGCCCGTTAGGAGCGCGCTCTGCGGCTCTGTCAGTTTCGCCGCGCGGCGCGGGGAGGCGGCCCGGCCCGGCCCGACTCGGCTCGGCTCGGCTTGGCTCGGCTGGGCTCGGCTCGGCTCAGCTGGGCTCGGCTGGGCTGGGCAGGGCTCGGCTCGGCGCGGAGCGGCCCCGCTGGCGGGGATGTGGGGATGCGCCGCTGCCGCTGCCTGCGGGCGGCTGCCGGCCGGGCGCCGGCGGAGCCCGCGGCATCCCCGCCGTGCCGTGCCGTGCCGTGCCGCGCCGCTCCGCTCCGTAGGAAAGGCTCTCGCGGGCAGGGTCAGGGACTGCTTTCAGCGAAGCCTTTCTGAGATTTTTTTGAAAGGGAGTGGTGGTTGTTTTGCGGGACAGGAGCCCCTTTTTTTTTTTTTTTTTTTTTGAACAGGGCTCTAAGGTGTATGAAAAAAAAAGACAGCCAACAGACAAACAAAAAAAAAAAAAAAAAAAAAAAGAAAAAGAACAAAAAAAAAGCTCATAAACAGCGAGCCGCAGTTTGGTTCCTGCTCTAACTGCTCGTGCCAGAATCAAGTGCATCCCTTCCCATCACGGCGGCTAATGGCAGACGCGTCCCTGCTTCCCCGTCTTTCCTGACATGAAATTTCCTACAAAATTGCTAATTAACTTTGCCCCCATCCGATGCCAACTTACGGCGGTTCCCCTCCACTCCTCCCCTGCTGCATCTTCTTCCCCCCCCACCCCCACAGCCTCCCCAGCAGCGGCAGCAGAAAACACACGGGTTGGTATTTCTTTTGTTACCTGCGAGCCGGGCGGCCGGGGGTCTCTCATCGGCTGCTTAGGGCACTGGGTCCAACCGAGAGAGGAGCCACATCAGTCGGGTTCAGCCTGTTTCACCTCAGCGCCGTCCCGAGGAGGCTTTAGCCACCATTCAGCAACACACCCTCCTCCTCCTCCTCTTCCTCCTTAGGTACCAAGGCAGAGATCGCAAACATAACACCCCCCTCCCCACCAAAAAAAAAAAAAAAAAAAAAAAAAAAAAAAAAAAAAAAAAAGCCCAACCAAAAGACAACTTGCCAGGCTGAAGATGGTGGAGATTTACATTAAGCCAGACACAGGCAGGTTCACTCAGGAAGTCTGACCATCCCGTTTTCTGACAGTTGCATTTCCTCGGCTCCATTCCGTCCTCCTCTTTTTTTTTTTTTTTTTTTTTTTAATTTTCTTTTTATTAGCCTTGCCTCGGTTTTATCAAGGATTATGTAGTTGGCAGGAGGAGAGCGAGAGTGGAAAGAGAGGGCTCGGGTGCTTTTGGGGTGGCTGCTGAGAGGGTGTTTTTTTTTTGATGGTGTATTTTTTTTTTTTCAATCGTGTTTCCCCTGGATTTGCAGTGGCTCGATCCTTAGGAGCGGTGATGGAGTGTTTAAAAAGATCATATGTAGCATTATATTTTTAGTTTGGTGGTGGATGGATGGAAGAGGTAGTGAGAAGCCTTTGCAGCCCTGCCTGTTGTTGGTTAGATTGAGGCAGAGACTTGGCTGCGATTGGGACGCGACTGTGACATGGGCATCGATCGCTTCCATTGAGAGCAATGCAAAAACACAGCCTGGGTATGTAACACTCTCAGTGCCATCAACACTTGTTTTACTTTATATTTACTGGCAAAACTGACAGAACGATCCGGAGTGCTTTTCTTTGAAATAAGGAATACAAACGTTTGGATGGGAAGGTGCACAAAGAAGATCGTGGAAATAAACGGGGGGTTGAAGGTTGGGGGGTGTGTGGGGGGGAAGAGTCTTAATCATCATTGCTCCACTTCCTATTCAACTGCCTGTATTTAAGGAGTTTCTGTCTTTTCTCTACTGGGGGATCCTACTAAACTGGTTGAAATGAAAAATAATCAGACTATCAACCTTGAGGGAATATCTGCTAGTTTTCAGGGTTTGCGGTTTCAGCCGGTAGGAAGGCACACAAAATAAAAGATGGCTAGCCAGCTGTTTTAACCTCTTGCACCTGGCTCCAGAGCTGAGGCTCACCCGGATTATTCAGTTATTCGTGTTATCTGTGCTTGAATATTTATAGTGTACGATCTAGAGATCCACACAGTGCATTGTAGCATCTCTTTATCCTTTAGTCGTGGGCTTTTTGGACTTTGCCAACATAAACATGTATTCAATAGTTTTCATTTTTATGATAATGAACATAGAGGGTCAATGAAATATAGAAGGAAAAGTCATAAATCTGCAAAAGTGAAACCTACCCAAGGAACAAAGAAAGGTCAGGTAAACCATCTGTGTAAGTCACAGTAATAGTACCTGCTGTTTGGTTTATGCAGTGGTACTGCTTTATTATTCTCTAAAATGGAACTTATCCGCTAGATCAAGTTAAAACTGAAGGGAGGCTGTGGAGATGGCAAACGACATTGTGTGCATCTTTCAGAACAGGGCGACAGATGTGTACCTTGATTTTTGAATAGTTTTGGTTTATTTGTGAAGATAGTGCACCATCAAAGAACATATAAAGGAGGCTGAGAAAAATCACTGTTTAATATTGCAGAATTTACTGCTTCCATTCTGACCATGAGCCTAAATTTACACAATGAAATTTGATTATCTCTAATAACAATATTAGATCCTGCACTGGATGGATGAGAATTGAGGTGGTTTTGTTGATTGCAAGGGTTTAATGTTGCATTTCAGAATCTGATGTGGTTTAGCCTCCCTTCCATTAACTGGAAAACCCCTGAGGTTTTACAATTATTTCTTAAAGATAATACATTTAAGATTGCATTGGTAGGCTGAAGAAAAGTCATAAAGGCAAGAAGGGAAGCCCTTAATAACTCTTGAGATTCAGACATGTTCAGCAGTTAGATTGGCTCTGACTTCACCAAGGGTCGACAATGTGTCATTTCCATGAAGCCAAATTGCCCTCTGCCTATATGATATTAATGTGCAAATCAATATTTCAGGGATTAAATTTCCCTTCTTCATTTTTTATGGTTTCTACCTCAATAAGTCTCAAGTCTATTAGAAGAGGCTGGATGATTTAAAATCTTTCACTGCAGAATGGCTTGTCGTAGCCTTGTTTCACAGACCATTTTTTGGATTTTCGTTATAAAAGACTAAAGGCATTCCAAAGAAGTTGATAGTCAATATAGGGACATGCTCACTGTTGTAAAGCCCTTGTTCGATTAAGAGCTAAAAAGGTATTGGAAATATAATATATATGCTTATATAATATATATACATTCTACTGCTTTAAAAATATTGTGTTAATCACCTATTGATTTATTTCAAAATCAATTGAAGCTCCTTTCTTATTAGTGATTTGTTCAGCATTCTTCAGCCTTGTTGTTAATTTTCTTAAGCAGCATGCATGAATTAATCTGCTGGTAGAATGTGTTTTGGTGTGTTTTTGAAGCATATTTAAACCCAGGCGTTTTTACCTCTTTAAGCTGAGTGGTGTGAGCAGTTTAGTATTGTGGGAGAACCAGGAGACTTCGAATTCAGCATTGTTTTTATGAAGCTAAGGGGCATTTTGCAAATATTGTATGATTTCTGCTCGTGTGCATATCAGTAGTGTTTATTGAGAGTTTCCATTGAATATTCAGGATTAGTTAAAAATTAAAATGGAGCTATCTGATCTGGAAGGAAACAATACATGACAGAAAATTTAAGTCAAAATATGAGGTTGTGACTTTATCACATAATCTTGGGAAGGCCCTACTGTCTATCATTTAGTGTTGTTTTATAGTCTTAGACCATCTGGACTAGGTTCCGCACAGCTGCATGAATTTCATATGTGATAGAACATTTTTTCCATTCAGTGTGAAATGTTCCTTCCTAAAAACGTACACCAGACTCGCTTAATTTAGTCTGCTAAAAGAAATGCACATGAAAAAGGACAAAAGGCTCTTTAATCTCTGCAAGCTGTTTGTTTTTCTTCAAGATTCCTGTCTGTTTGGGTTTGAAAAGTCATGTTTATTGAGCAGATGATTCTGAGGTGTGACATTAAGATAATATATGATTTTTGTGCTAGTTTCTGCTCTCCTAGTTAATTTGCAGATCTACTTTTTATGCCTGTCAAAACACAGTTAATCTATTCTTATTTACAATTAATCTCAATAAAATTAATCTTAACTATGCCTTAGTCAGTAGCTTAAAATATCTAATTATATTCAATTAACTGCTGTCATAGTAATTAACACTGCTTAATTGCCTCTGCATATATTTATGTAAAGCTCATTAGTTACTGCTTGCTCTTTTTTCCTTTTCTCGTTCCCATTTCTGCGGATCTGAGAGCCCTGACATAAAACCTAGTCTAGTTTTTGAGAATTCGAGTCTTGAAGACCCGTGACAATGGCAATACATGTGTTTGTGACCTGTTAGGTGGGTAAATATTTGTGTTTTCATATGCAAAAAGGTCACCAGAGCTGGGTCTCTAAAGTACTTCCAATCCAGCTCCCTCCACCTCTTGGCCTTTCTCCTACCCCACCACACACAAAAATGTTTTCTAGCCTGTTGATAGAAATATGAGAAGCCAGGTTAAGCTTTGTGTTTATAAATGAAGAGCTTTTCTGCATCTGCCTTGGGGCTGTACCCAGAAGGCAGAGCTTTGCCACTCCAAATTCATTCAAAGGGTTAAAGACTTGGCCAAGGTTCAAACTGAGAAGCGCCCAGGGAAAGTGCATGTGAATATGTACAAGTTTCATGTAATTAGTGCTTAATTATATTAACATATGCAAATTGTCAACTTAGGAGCTTGTTGAGCTGGCAAAGATCAGCCAGGCACAATTGCTGTATTGTTCTGAAACAATAATGGATTTCAAGTTGGATTGTGAAAACACATAACTAGCTATCTAATTTAACTCATACCATGGTGAAATTTCATTAGTCTCCATGGAGACTGGTTTAATTGTGCTGACTAATGTTCTGGGCTGCAGAGTGTCCTAAAAAGAAAGCGTTGTTTGCCTAATCCACCTTACAATGACACTTGTTTGTACATGTTTCCCTTGTGTGAGAATTTGCATATGCAAATAAATAGTTTCTCTGCCCCATTTGTCATGGCTGTTCATTACCCATGAAGAGGACATTGTTACTAGGCTGTTACTGAGTCTCCCAAGACAGGATAGTGTCAACCAGTCCAGCCACATTCTTTCATAATTTGTTTCTGATTAATAGACCAGAGTGAGGCTCATTCTATTCAGGCCTCTGCAAAGGGAAGGTCAGTTCTGTCACTGAAAAGAGTTTCCGCAGCAACTGAAGTTTTTTTCTCTCCCTCCCCCTCCCCCCTCGTGCTTTGGCTAAAATAATCATATTTAAAATAATGTATTCTTGCTCTAAGGAATACCGCCACTAATAATCTCTAGTTTCCTAAAGCAAAAGATAGGAAAATAAAGGAGATTCTGGTATTGGAATATTAATCCTGTTTTTGACAGAAAGGTAAACTGATATAATTGCTTTTCAGTCGAAGGAATGGGGGTTTATACAAGTGTGAAAGCATCGGAAAAGGATTAGCATTTTTTTGCATAATGAAAAGCTCTGTTGAATAGGGCACTGAATGGTTGACTGAATGACTGAGATGAAAGGAAGATGAAAATGCAGGCTCCTCTTTCTTTATGCCTATGTTCAGCTCTCCCCAAAGTTATGTTTGTCCAAGACTTGAGAAAACAAGCAGAAGCTCAGATTTTAGCAAATTGCTAAGATGCCCTGAATTTGCATCATCATGAGAAGTAACACGTACGAGAGTAGTGCAGCGAAAGGATAAGAAGCACAGGTTTGTATGGAGGGGAGCTCCAGGAACATGACAGGCAAACCAAATATTGACTATTGGGTATCAAGGATTCCCAGCACTTTGCTTGGGGGAAAGAAAGAGGGAGGACAGGGGCCGGCAGGGAGGGAAGGAGCTGCTTTAAAAGTTGCCAATGGAAATTATGCATCAACACATAATAATCTAATAAAAGTTCGGCATTCAGGGAAGCAGGGTTTAGTCAATATCTGTTTTAATTATTAAACTGTTTCTCCTTTGGAAAAAGTTATGAATTCTGACTCAGTGCTAAGTGTTTAAGTGGTATAGGAGCCTTGCTGGGGAAAAAATTACTCTCTTTGCTCGCCTTTGAAAACAGAGAAAGCTTACCGAAATAGCAATTGATACATGCACGTAAGGAGCGGGGTGTTCAGTGTGACTGTGTCAGCGTACTCAGGTCGGTTAAAACATTTGGATTCCTGTAGATTCAGGTGGCCAGAAGGGCCCTGGCCTCCTCCTGCAATCAGTGCTGGCCCCCTCCGCCTCCAGCCAGCACTGGATCAGGCCCCCAGCCAGGGCTGCAACTGGTTAGCTGTTGACAATGTGATCAGTGCTTCTAATTATGTTCTCTCAACAGTAATTAGGGCAGTTAAAATACCATAAGTGTTGAGCCACTTTTGAAAGTGGGAAGTGGTTCTTTTGTATGTATGTAAATCAAATGCAGTGTGAATAATTATTTGTATGTGTGCATATTAAATAGGCTCTCTTTTTTATCAGGTCAACATAATTACCGATTTAGAGCTACTGTGGAAAACTCTTGGTAGTCAGACTAAATATTAACTTGTTTTGGGGATTTTTTTTCCAGTTTGCAGAAAATTTATTTGTAAATGCTTGCTAGTTCGGTACTGGGCTTGATCTGATAATATTTCAACATTGGAGATGCCTCTAAGAAATTAGGATTGCTTACGAATAAGTGAACCAAAACTGTAAATGCAGACAGTGCTTGAGAAGAATAGTCACAAAAAAAAAAAATCTCTTTTTTAAAGATAAAGACCTTCTGGAGGTTTTAGAATGTTTTGCTGCTTTCCTTATGAAATTCCTTAAAACTTCTTTGAAAGGAATATGCTTGGGGTATGCCTTTCCTTCTGGGAAGATCTTACTAGTGTATTTCTGTAAGAAAAATGTGTTAATTAAAAAAATAAATTAATTTGTATTTTTAAATATTGTTAACCAAGCACCATGTGTTGTCTCTGGCAAAGTTCCAGCCACTGTAGAACTGGATAACACATGGGTTAATAATAACTTATGTGATGTCTGCATTCTTTCTGAATGGGCAGAATCCCAGCACACCAAGATTCTGAGATTCAGATTTTAAAGAATAAGATGTAACACAAAATATGTTTATGTGAACATATGCACAGATAGGAGAAACTAAGAAAGGCATGTATGAGCTGCTTTTACCGAATAGGTATAACAAACCAGTAGGTTTTGTTTGGTCGTTGTTGAGCTTTGTTGTTGTTTTTGAAAGGGGTAATAAACACATGTATTGATGACAGGATTTTGCAGACCTGTAGAGATAAACTTGCTTTGCATAAATAAAAGCAGGAAGTTCGGTCTATAAGACATGCCACTCTATTCCTTTTTAATAGTCACTCTATGGCAGTTTTATACCACTATTTTCATTATTATTGCAATATTTGCTGTGTTCTAAACTAACTAGAAAAGTTTGTGCCAGCCTGAAATATGGCAGACTTGTTGAGGAATTACATTTTCAGCTTAAAAAAATATTCTGAGGAATGGTTTAACTAAGTTATAAGGTCAAAATGAAAGTTTCCTGTATCAAGACACTCTGTTTTATGTCCACATTACTCAGAATTTGCTTTCAATTCAAAAGAAAGAAAATGGATATATATATATATATATATATATATATATATATATAGATTGTAATTTGTCTGAATTATATTCAATTTGCTTTTTTTTATTTTTGAGAAAAAATTTAAAGACACATAAACTGGCATCTCTTTACAGATAAATCTAGCAGACTTTTAATACTCACAGTGATCTGATCAGTTATCCCAGCTCCTAAGAAGGTGTTATGGTCCTTCAGGTCAATAGTTCACAAACTAAAGGCTATATGTACATGAAAGACCATGGTGACTCTGAAAACAAACATTTACCATACAGGCTGCAGCAGTGTCTGCAGAACAAGTGACGTGCACACTGGATATATGTTTAAAACTGCATTCAAATAGACAAATATTCTGTTTCTGCAACAAAGAAATACATACAAAAGGCCTGTCTTGATGTGTGCCCATGACACATATAACCAAAAGAACGATATTCTTCCCATTCACCCTAAACTAAATCAACAATTATTGCCCTGAAATGAGAGGAATAATATGGGTGTAAAACTGGCAAGACAGACAGTTTTGATATTAGTGGAAAAAGAATCTGGCCTGCAGTTACCACTTGACAATGATTCCATGAAATTAAATTCGAAAGGTTTTGTCTCCTCTTTTTTTGCTCCCATTTCCATTTTTAAGGAAGGCACTGGAAGGTCTGTAAGTAAAAGGTTTCCCAGAGAGGCTGAGAGGGGGTCAGTTCTCTTCCTTTTACCAGGTAACAGCAGAGCTGAGGGTCTGTGAGAGGCTGCTGCTGAAGGCTTGCTCCTCCCTGTTTTGACACTGAGGCTGCCTTATAAATTCACCTAATCTGAGATGACAAGGCACCTGTCACTGGTAGTGCTCCAGTGTTTGGGGCACTGATGGAAACCTGGAATAATCCCAGTTGCTTCCACACTTGTCCCAGAAGATGGTAGTGTAACAGATAAGAATAATCTCTTTTTCATGGCAAAAACATTACTTCTGTCTATCTGTTCGGGATGGTCCTTTGATTTTTGGTATGCAGAGAACGAGAGCTTTTATAGCAAGAGAGGGGAAAGAAATATCCTTGGATTTGCCAGCTGTTACATGATGTTTTCAAATGCAGGTGGTTTGCCTGTTTGAGAAACTATGGCTGTCCACCTTTAATTAAGATTCTCCTTGTTTACCACCTAACACTTCCCATGACTTCCCCACTCCAGAAAATAAGGTTCTGAGTGAAAAGTAGCTCCTTAAAAAGGGAATTTATTCCTGTGGATTTTACTCAGGTCCTTTTCTGTTTTATTGTTTTTGTTTTTGTTTTTTGTTTTAATTGAAATAAGGTTATTGATTTTGTTTACAGCACTAAGAGTTTAAATTTTAAAAAATGTAACATTTCTAAAGTAAATTATTTAGTTATATGGCATATGTCATCCCTCAATCTCTCAGTTCCTTTGAGTTTTCACAACTGTTTGCAAAAAAATAATTTTTTTGCCGTTGGAGTGCAGTTATCTCTGGGGTGGGAAGTGCCACCCCATGCACACAAAACCATGAGCCACTCTGCTGAAACAAAGCGATGTGCTTTGGGAATTTTTCCAGCGGCAGCAACTGGTTTCTGTAGGGAAGAAAAATATGATTTCTCACTGAGTTGTCTGCAGTGCACTGGGACAGATATTTCGGTTACAGTGTGAGGCATCACTGGAGTTTTGAGTCCTAACTGGTCTGGCCCGTGGATTTCTCTCTCACTTGCCGGGTGCTTTCCGCAGCATTTTTGCCGTTTCCAGTTTTGACTGAGGGCCTGTTGCGAAGTCCAGCGCCGCCTGATCGATTTCCCCAGGTTTGGATCAGGCCCTTGCGAAGAAGAGCGTCATCTGCTGAGGCACCCACCGCAATTCCAGCAGCGGCCGGTCAGGCTGCCAGGCAGCCGCCCCCCGGCCCGGGGGGAGCGCTCACTGAAATCACAGCTTTTCCCCGAGTGGGTGGAAAGGCAACAGGAGACAGCAGAGCAAAAAAATGTTACTGTTTAAATATAGCAGAAACTGGGAGCCTGACAATAACTCAGCTACTACAGAGTCAATTCAGCCATCTGGAGATGGTGACATGTCAAAAAGGGGGGGCGGGGGGGAAGAAGAGGCGTTGTGAGGGAGAGAGAGTACTTAAAAATGAAGAATTTCATTCCATGTTGAAATCTATTCTCCATGCAGGATACAGCTTTAATGTTGAACAGCGTAGCTCTCTGAGTGGTTTTGTGCATCAAAGACGTACATACTGGAGCACCTAGTGTCATGCCACAGCTGGATTCTAATGTTTCCGGACCAGATTTGTTTGACCCAGCACAGAGTTTACTGTTGAAATTAGTTTTATTTTCAATGTTATTATTATTTAAAAATAGATTTTGAGGCTGTTTGAATTTTTAAAACACGCTCTGTGGTAATGATTTATAAACATTCCTGATTTCAGCTGTAGCTGTACAGAAGGGTTGAATCTGCTCTCAGCATATTTTTTACATGATTTTAATAATTGGAGGCAAATATACTGCATATCTTTTAGGTTCATTTAAAAATCTACGCAATTTAAACAAACACTGAATTGTGTAATGGTTTGTCTGGGAATTACTTAGGCTGCACAGCATAATAATATTTTATTAGCTGTCATTTGTTTTCAGGGAAGAAAATGGTGATTTTTATGTTGTGTGTTATGTGAAAACTTGGCACTGAAACAGGACAGTCCCCAAATGTGAATTTCTTAAAAAGGCAGGACAGTAGTTGCCCAAAAGGTGAAGACTTGAGAAAAATTGGGGTAGGTCATTTCTTTCCTGAAATGAAGCAGGGTACAGATTAGGAGCCATTAAGGTTTGCCAGGAGTTGCTGGTCATAGAAGCCTGTTTAAGTGCTCACTGTCAACAAGGAAATCATGGGCAGCACTTAAAGTGGCTCACCTCTGATTTATTCATAAACCTCACACGAGCACTTGGCTTTGTTGTTGCTCTGGTAAGGGGGAACTGATGCCAATAAGAACAGGAATAAAGAGCTTCTTGCATGGTCCAAAAGTGAATAGCACTTTATCTCAAAGCATGACCTTCATTCCCAAGATCTGTTGTGTTACAGTTGACTCTGCTAGATGTGTATTCTCAGATGAATTGCAAGAATACGTTACAACAAATATATACTTTGTAAACCCTCTAGATGTAACAAGAACCGTGTAACTGGAACTTAGGTTCTAACTTGACAGAAAGGTTGTGGTATTCATAGGGAGCTGAGCGATTTCCGTTTCAGACAGTGCTTTATGTTGGTGTTTTTATTGTGAGTCAGAAAACAGTGTGATTATGTGGCTGTGATTCAAATGAAAATTTTATATTCTTTAAGGGATTTATTTGAGAAACATATTTTGATAAGAGCAGACACACAGAATGTGAAGTGATTCAGAGACTAAAAAGGAAAAAAAAAAAGTTGACTTTGTTTTTAGACATATTTGATGGCTGCTGCTGTATTTTTGTTTCTCTAAAAAAGGCAAAATAGTGCTCGCAGTCCGCAATGGGGGAAGGGGCCTTTCGAAGACGGTCAACTACCATGTTTGCACTGGGGCAGAGGTTGAGTACAGTTACTTAAATCCCCAGAGAAACATTTAGTTAACGCTAGACTCTTTCTGATCCTGTCCAAGTCTGGTTTTCTTTCCTGCTTTTTAATGAAGTTTGTTTGTTGCTATGTTTAGGTTATGTTTTTAAACTCGCTTGCATTTTCACAACAGATTTGACCAAAAGAGTCATAATGGAAGACAGTGATGAGAGTTAATGATACGTCTTTGATAAAGCAGTCCTCGTGTGCAATCTGATCACAGCCATCAGCTCATTTGTCATGGCTGAAGTGAAAATGTCAGGACCAATGAGTGTATCAGTGCTGAAGGGGGCGAAAGGGCTTTTGGAGACACTTTTGTGCTGGGAGTGGGCCATAGCTTAGATGCAGCTCTAGGGAAATGCTGGGATTAGCCAACTCTGTGCACAAATCCCTAGCATAACAGAATTAGTTGGGAAAATGAGGTTTGTTAGGGAAAAAAAAATCTGTAGAACTGCTCTAGGCTTCAGCCCAGGAACTATGAAAAGCAGTAAAACATTTTATTAAAATAATTTTAGCAATGTGAACGTGTACACATTCCAGTGAAAATCACAACTGGTAGCCAACATACTGACACAACCCATCCTAATGCATTTTGCATATGTATGTGGGTTTCCTTATAAAATAATAAAAAAAAGTGCATTAAAAAATACAGTGTTTACAATCTTAAAAGAAGGTTTACTGAATTTGACACAGTGGAAATTTATGCAACATTAAAATGCGGACTGATGCTGATGATCTTTTTGCATGGGTTTGTTCAAATAAAATATAAGGATAGTCTCCCTGCTGTAGACACTTCTTTACTCAGGGGGTAATTCATAATATAAAAACATACTGATTGCCAGAGTGGGATTTTGTTGTGGCCAGCCTTTTTGTCTCTTTGGCTAGTCTGTGCAAAATGCTTCTGAAGAATATCACAGTAGGCAGATGTAGGATAACCTATTGTATATGCCTGCCTTTGCAAAATTTTAGACCTCTGAAAAACAAGTATTAATATCCCTTACAATTTAGTTTTTTGTTTTTGTTCTTTTTTTTCACATTCATTACAATAACTCTGGATAATTTTGGCAGCCAGTTCCATTCTTTTTTTTAAATCTTGGGAGTTTCATGGTTTCAGTGGTATCCTTCTGCAGTGAATCCTACTGTCTAACCCTTTTGCTCCTCTCATCATCAGGTTTTAATTTGTCACAGCTTAGCTTTCTTGGAAACCTGCTACTTGTCTGCTGGAAAGCTTTGTCGTGCTTCCTGTTACATACCTAGGAAGAGCGCGGTGCTTTTCCCACTGTGTTGTCCATAAAAATGCTGAAGAGATCTTGGTTTCTTTGAGGTCGGGATCCTTCTTGCCAGACCTATTCAGCTGATGAGGAACAGTGTAGGTGTTTAACCAGGTAGCCACACTACCTGCACTATGCCAGCCGAAGAGGAGGGAGTGGGAGCGAGTTATTCCATCTCCAGTGTGTGGAGCAGTTACTGAGAATTGTCTGGATACTAGATTTGTGTAGCTAATTGTCTCTTGGGCTACACCAGTTAATCATGGCTATTTACCTGCTTTGCTGTGTGCCCCCGTGTGTTTGATACTGCAGAACTGGGGCTGTTTTAACTTCCCACATCTGCGCTGAGGGCGTTCAGCAGGCTGTCAGCGCTGGGCTGAGAGCATTTTTTCCCTTTGTTTGGTGTTGCTCTTAAAGGTGCTGCTGCGAGTTTATCATCTTTCCTTTGGTTTTAACGGGAGACTGGGAAGAAAATCGTTGTCACCTCGGTTGTCTCACCGGTCTGGTGGCTGCCACCATTCCGCAAGGCCTCGGAGTGGGAGCAACGTGTGGCGATGGCAGCTCTGGCCCTCGCCGTGCTCTGCGTTATTGGCGCACCGGCGTTGCTGCTGTGCGATGCACGGCGTTTGTCCGGGCTGGGAATCTCTCACTTCCTAGCTCTTCCCCAAAACTTGGGCATAAGTTTGGGAGCAGGCAGGACTGGCACACATGCTGATTGGAGCGGGTGGAGAGGAGGGGATGTGTGGCAGAGCCCTAGGCCGAGGCTCTGGTGCCGGGCAATTGCCTCTGGTAAGGCCAGGCTTCCTCGCAGCAGGCTTGCAGCTAGCATGTGAAACCAGCTCTTGTGGTCATGGGCTTCGGGCCCACGGTCCTTCTGGGCCTTCTCATGCTGTGAATGTGACCACAGGGACTAAAGATACCAGGTAACCTTGAGTCTGGCATAAAAATGTGTGATAAAGCTGCAGCCACCAGTCTTTAAACTCCAAACACTTCCCTGTTTATGCGTGTCAGTGTGAGTGGCAGCAGCAAAGTAATTTATTTAATCTAACTAGTACTTATCTTTGTTAGGAGTCGCCTGCAGATTTCTTCCATTTCATGTACAGTGAATTGTCCTTTGTCAGATAATGTGCTTGTACAACCTTTTTTTTTTTGTTTAATTCTATTGATTTACAATATTGAAGTGATATATCTGATACCTGTTTCCTGCACTTTGACTGTACGTAGTCAAAGAAGCTGATGGGATTCTTCCCTCCCTTCCACAAGCCTTTAGGTGTTTTAAATGTATAATTATAATTGCATGTCATTTGATAGCTGCACTAATTGCTGCCAACCATTGTCTGTTTGCACTTAATGCTGAAACCTGATCAACATCCTGCTTTGGTTGATGTTTGGTGGTAAACTTTAATTAACTCTTATTGCATTGAAGAAGAGATCAGTCTCTGTGCTAACTAATCATTTACCTTCATTATGTCCTGACAGCTCCACTTGTTCCTGGTACTAATAGATACACCAGTCAGTAAATAAACCTGCAAACCTTCATGCCTTCAAGTTGTTCCTCATTGATATTTTGTTGCTTAAAGTATAATGGCGTAAAGATAATTATTTCAGTTAGTTTTGTATCTCTGCTTTTCCAGACACTGATCTCAAATTGCCTTTTTCATGCCAGACAATATAATTTTAATAGTAACTGTAGATTTAAGATAACATTATTCCTTCAGCATGGTTCCTATATACATGCATCTTTTGAATCAATACAATTAAGCTTGTCTCCTGTTGGAATTCTTGTAATTATTTTTCTTGAAATACTTTTCCTGTAATGATATTGAAGTTAAAGTAATCAGGTTACTGGCAGATCATGTAAAATTCAACTCAAAATTGCTGGCTGCTTGATTTTAATTTGTCTGACATCAAGTTTGTTTGAAAAGGGATAATATGTGGTTAAACCAAGGAGCTTATAATTATGGTTGACATTTGTTTGTTTATAATGAAATCTAATTAAAGTTCATACATTTTAAAACACCAAAGTTAATTACTGAATTGCTCACTTCACTTATGCACAGCAGTCAAATTAACTTGCAGAACAAAAAAATGACAAAAGACTATGCATAATAAAAACAAAATGCCCAGCTGATCTTGGCAGTACAAAACAAATTTGCCATGATAATATTCTAGAAAAAAAGTGCTTTATTAATAACTAAACTGTTTGAAAAACATCCTGTATTTTCACTGACCAGGCTGACTTAGTGATAGAGTAATATTTAAATGTTTAACATGATTTACAATACCACAGCCTTTTTTTTTTTCTAGATGCATAAATAGAAGAGTCTTGCAGTCTTGTAAATCTGCTCAAAAGCAAGATTCTTTGTATTTTGTTTTCATCAAGATTCTTTCTGAACTTATCTGGAGTTGTGGTGTCTCCCCAAGACCTGGACTGTTTGCTTGTGTACCTGCCTCGTGGTAACTTTTAGAAAGATAATTGCAGCGTTTTTAGCATGCAGGCAAAAAAATACTGTAATGTTTATTTCACAGTG